>NC_088206.1:44290128-44590128 GCF_037126465.1 Ornithodoros turicata | reverse complement strand
CTTTCAAGAAGGAGGTCCCACGCGACGCCCTGTCCACCTCCGCGTCGTTCGTGTGTGTATGTTCGGTTTAATGTTCCTTACGTAAAAACGCAAAGTGGCTCCTCTTTCTCAACATTATGTCTCACATCGGGATGGCATTCCGTGTCATTATTTCGTGCTCACATACATGCAAAGCTCACAAAATTATACATTCAAATGATTTCGTCGTTTGCTTTCACCCGAGGCAATAACAGTGCGTGGATTACGGTAGACCTTTTGACATTCTAAAGGTGTTCCAGCATGCATCCAGTGTTGTCCAGTGTTGTTGCATCCGGTTGTCCACTCCAGTGTTGCATCCCTCCAGCAAGAGGGATGCAGCTCTGACTGCGCTTGTGAATTTTATTGCACAGTGTTCACTGGAATCCGTTTGTTAGGTCCTGTGCATTCTCGGTGTATGATGTTATGATTGTTGCCGCTGTACCGTATCGTTGTTGTTGCTATTGCGCTGTCGTTGATGTTGCGCACGTGTTATCGCTTTGTATATAATTGTGGCCCCGCGACTATACTTTTTGGTGGGAGCGTGTGTTACGATACGTTTCTGTTCTTTCTATTTCTTTTTTATTTATTTCATTTGCTTTTTTTTAGTTGCAGAATTGGTCGTGTGCCGTATTTAATTCCTCCATATATTTTTTAAATTTACTTATCACCTTACTTGCAATGATCATTCACGTCAGTGGTAAGTGGAGCAGAACCTTTCAGCCAAGCTCCTCCCTACGAAGACCTCGGTGGTTCTTCTGCCGAACGTTCCGCCATAGCAAGAAACCTCATTCTCTTTCTGCAAAAGGCAGGCCTTGCTCAACGACCCATCTTTGCTCCCCCCGACGAACTCGTGCACCCTCACTACATCCCCATCCTTCATCTTCCTCTACCCTCCATCCGTCCGTCCCTTCTTTGTGGTTTGTGCTCCTTTTTTTTTTGGCTATAGTCGTGACGACGCCCACTACTGTGTGGCCAACAACGGCGAGCCTATCCTGCCATTACCCCCCCCCCCCCCCTACGAAGACCGCTCCATGAGTTAACACACAAGTAATAATTAAAGATACCTTCGTTGTTGAACCCACGCAGCTTCCTTCGGCTCATCACCATCGTGAAATCGGTGTCTTCCTGGGTGCTTTTTCAAACTACGGAAAACGCACTGGTGGGAGGCAACGTCAAAGTCGCTAGGCCGCATACTAGTCGTGCAAGATGGGATGCGTGTATATTGGAGTGTCGTCAGCAGAATTTGCGTATATTTAGCACGGCTCTTCTTTAACAGTCTGGTCTAATCGGACGAGGCTGTAATAGTTGTACTTAATTGCTACTGAAACTACTACCGAATATAGCTACCCGCTATTCCACTCAAAAGTAGCGCTATGCCATTTACAAATTGACACAATACCGTACCAGAGACAATTTATCATGGTCCTTCTAATCACTTCTGGGAAACGTTACTTTAAAAAGTAGCTAGTAACAACATCACTCTTCCCTCCACCTACTGTTACCGGCCGGGTTGATTTGCCTTGTGTGTACCTCTGTTAAGAACATATCGCATCGTATATTGATTTAACAATAGGCTGATATCCTTTTTTACGGGGAATTTACCAACTGTGGCTGCGTAAAACGTTACCATTCATCCCACGTGGAATGTAACAAACGCCGAGAATACGGAAGCCTGGAAAACGACACAGAGCCCCCATGCCATAGAACAACTAAAGGCGATCGTCAACGAAGGCGAAGGTCACACTACCAGCAGGCTTACATGCCTCATACGAAACAATAATTGGATCACATTCGTCGACCGATATCAGCTAAAATTATTTAAGCTCGACAGAAATGCTTCACTCTGGTCTGTTTCACATAGTTAGCTACGATGCAAAACACCTTTTTAGTAAAAAGAAAAAGAAGAACACTCAACGTAAAACTTTTCCCCGTAAAATGACCATGGACGCATTTTGTTGTGTTTCCAATATCTCTCTGAGCATGTATTCCGGAACGACACAATATACGGTTTACCTGCTGGGAAAATGCAATTAAACTAAACAGGTGAAATATATCAGCAGCGCGCCTACATTAACTTTTTTCAATCTGGTTGTATCACAATCAAAATACCAATCAGAAATGTAATCACAAAACCAAAAAGAAACGAAAAAAAAAAGGGGGCACTTAGAGGCTGGTCGAGAGGCCGGAGGCATGAAGAAAGCGCAAGAGGGCAGTCGCAACGGTCCCCTGGTTGGGCAGGACCGGGCCGAGCAGTGGGGCCAAAGAGAGGTCGGGGCAACCAAGTTGTCGTAAGTAGCCACCCGGGTTGTTCATATTATGTTTTTTATTCCATGTTAGCGCCGCGAAGCAACTGTGACTATTCGCGATTCCAGCGAAGCCGTAGCCTCCTGGCGTCGTTTTCGAAAAGCCGCGAGTGGAACTCCGAGAGCACGTCCGGACAGGGAAGGGTACGGCGGTACACGTTTCTCTTGCTTATGGACAGAATGCCGGCAACAAAGAATGTATCGAAATTGGAAAGAGGAATGCTGCACTAGTAACTTCTTCTCAGCCTGTTGGAAATACCCCGCGCTTTCTTTTAATAGTTTCCTAATCAAGAAGAGCGGAACGGAAGTCCCGTGTGTCGAACAATCGCACTAGTTTCCTAATCAACTCTGTCACCACGATTTTATCGTAATATTAATCTTAGTAATACAGAAAGAGGAACCGACATTTCTTTGTCGTGTTGACATGTATGCATTTTCAGACCTCAGGCAAACTAAACAATGTCACCGTACTAATGCGGCGTAGCCAAGCATCTCGATAGTCTCTGGGAGAGAAATCTTCTGTCTGGTGTCGCACACGTATCAACGAACGACTCGCAAAGATAAAAATATCACACCAAGTTGTATGTGAATACCAAGAGCAGTGCAGAAAACGAATACTTCACTTTGCCAGAGCTTCTCTTGCAGCGCTCAAACGTTCGCCGCACAGCATATATGGCATGTTAAATAGTTGCACATGTATGGTATTAAGTCAGAACAAGATGTCGGATATGCGCGTATTTTATTTAATATATAATTTGTAATAATGTATAATTTGTATATTCACGTATACCTTTGACATACAGTCACAGAGTTCTGCAAACATCAGGGTCAGAGCAAAAGTCATATGAGCAAGCTTTGTCATCACCACACCAAACAAAGAAGTGTTCTCTTGAGCTCTTGCAAATACCCATGTGAACGTTAACTTGTGGATTACATTTTTTTATGAGTACTTGTGTCTGAAAGTTCCGACAAAAAGTATCTAATTCCTAGTGACACTACACTTCCAACGGAGCTGTTGTTCCCTTGCAACACTCACATGTAAATACTACAGGACTATCGCAGGAGAAACTCAAACATGGTATTGCCCTGCAGACTACTAATACACATTCCAAAACACATGCTATGTCACTCTTCCTGGCAACTAATCCCTGCTTTGCCTTCTTAGATTCTAAAATGCCTCCTTCGTTCGCTCTACTCCCGACGTATGTAAACAAACTTGGACGACGGAAACCTTTTGCCTACTTCTCTGAGTTGAACTGCACAGTATGAGATGACCGGCAGAAAAAATTAATTCAGTTTTCATGAAACCTGTCTATTTGTGAGTATTAAAAACTAAAACAGATGAACCGGAATTCGGTCGACACCGCGCATTCCCTACGCTCGCTTTGCTCGGAGACCTCCATACGTCCGCCATCTTGGAAGTTCGGGAAGTTGTAGCTCATTGGAATCGCGAATGAGCGGTGTACAGATGTGGACAGATGGAGAGAGGAACAGCAGGAAGGAGTGCGGACAGGGGTTTAGCATGCGTCCTAGGCCGACTTCAGGGGGAACTACGCCGACATTCGTCTGGAAAGACTTCGGAAAACATGGGGAAAACCTAAGACAGCACAGCCGGTTGTAGGATTCGAACCCACCACCACCCATTCTTGCACGACCTTGGCTACTACCAACGAGTGGGACGACTTAACCCCCTCGGCCCTAGCGCTGGTTGTTCATATTACTCATTATGGCATAGTGCTATGCATTCCGCAAAAGGTTCAACAGTACACCGATGCAGATAAAAAAAAAAGGAAAACAAAATTTTGCAGAAAACACTTCGCTGGTTCTCTACGATAAGCGAAGCATCGTGTATGAAGACTCCCGACGTCACGTACAAGAAGAGGCCAGATTTTGTTACGATGCCAGAGAGCCACATCGCAACTTGAGACGAAGCTCACTATGAATACAAGGACACAATTGCGCCGGCACCACCGATGCGACGCTCTTGGACGTCTTTGCATTATTGCTGGCCTTGTTACCGTCGTGTTTCAGTATTGGGTTGATGATACGAGTTTCTCTCATGGGCCAGAACGATGCATTGAAGCGACACACATGGTCTTGTCCCGTCGCCGTGAGCCGCTTCAGGTCGAGGAGCTCTTCGTCTGCGGGTGGTGGCCGCTTGCGATCTCATCTGACACAACGAGAGCCTCGAGATCGAGTTTTATAAACGGTTTACGATGCAATCTTTGACGTCAGCGCCACTGCAGCGCGCCACTTAGAAATCGGTTTTGCATTCGTCTGGGTGCGAATGTGAACGCTCATCTCCATCATCATCTCTCGCTATCTATACAAATGGCACTGGGGCAGCGCCCAGCTTGCTGGCCGGCATCAGCCCTATCTCATCATCGTCTCTTTATGCGTGTGTGTGTGTGCGTACGTGTGAACGAGTGCGTACTACCGCTCCGTGTACGCGCGGCGCGGGTATAGCTCCTTGCGCCGCAGGCAATCGGGTGCGATTGGGAAGGAGTGCGTACAGCAGGTATACACACACGCATACATACACGCAGGTATACCCGAGCCGCGTGTATACCTCCTAGTCCGACTAGTGTTGTTGCGAGGCCAGAACACGTACCGATGGTGATGTGATAAACACGAACCGCTTTTTCAGTGTTAGTGGCTAAAGAATTCTTGGCATTAAAAAGAGGATAGGTTCCGAGATACTAAAGAGAACTGGCATCGTTTTACAGCGTCAGTTGTTAAGGGCAGACTCCCCCGAGATCTTGTGGTCGGCGTCCGCAGTAAACGAGCGTCACGTGACCTCCGCAGGCTGTAATCCAAGTGACAGCAATACAAAGCGGTTTAACTCACACTGTTAAGATAAAGCAATTGAGAACAGAATAGGTTCATCCATCAAAGCCAATGTGCGAAAACACGAGTTAGAAGACAGGAAAGCGCGGAGAGACCAGATTGGTGGCGAGACAGCCTTGATGCGAGGGGTGACATTACGAAGGCCCGACCAGGTTGGCCGATAGACATCGTATGATGATGAACCATTTCAACCGTTGCATTATAAGAACCACTTGACATTGATTCACACACAGCTGACGCTGAAAATCGCGTTACAATTGCGTAACCGTCCCTCCAATTTCCCACCCCAGCTTTCACGGGCAACTTATGCTGAGGCTATACGAAGGCCTTGGAAATGCGCTACGCCGAAGCCAGTGGTTTCCCGACGATCGAAGCACGCACAGTATCGAGTGACAGTACCACAATTTCTGTCCTCCTCCCTCTAGTTCTGGCCGCACTCAAAGCGATTGTGTCCTCTTTCCCTGCTGCTGCGTCCTTACCCAAAGTTCAGCACCTTCTTGCTGCGGAAGGAGTGCTAACATCCCTACATGGACAGTCTTTATAGGAGAGCCACAGTGCTGCAGTGGAACGCGAAGGGCATTCGCAATAAGCTCCCCGACCTCAAGTTGTTTCTTCTAAAATATCCCATTCCCATACTTGCCATAAGCGAAGCGTATATTAAGGACGACTTTAGACTCAGCGGGTACAACGTATTTACATCTGGCAGCCAAGGCGTATCAAGGACTGTGCTTTGTGTTCGGAAGGACCTAACGGCTGCCCAGTTACAGGAGCCGCATATTTCTTCCGCTGACCAAGTGAGATGCAAGGTTCGACTGGGCAACATTGTACTTACTGTTGTAAGTTTGTATCTCCCGCCCTCTATTACCTTGTCGCAGCAGAGCATACAGGACATATTTCTTGGGCTACCACCGCCGTTCCTGGTAGTGGGGGACATCAATGCCCACCATCCACGGTGGGGAAGTGCACGTACAGACAGGAGGGGAATAAGATGGGTTGACGTCATCGACGAAATGGACCTGTGTCTGCTCAATGATGGTTCACCAACGTTCCTGCGTAGAGATTTCTCAACTGACGTCCTGGACGTGTCCATCTGCTCAAAAGATGTTTCCAGGAGTCTCTCGTGGTCGACTGATGTCGATGGGAAAGGAAGTGACCATTTGCCCATCTACATTTCATGCGACAGGTATACTGGCCAACCCAGGACCAAATTTGTTAGGTTAATTAACTGGAAGGACTTTCGAACGTCTTGTTCAAAATTTGCGCAGCCGAACATGTCAGCAGAGCAGCTAACCGAAACGCTGACTACTTCTCTTCGATGCTGTTCGCGAACCGTAAAGGTCGCGACAGGACATATGGGAACAAATCCTCGCGTGGAACATCTACGAGCGCAAAGGCGGAGAGCTGAACGAAAGGCTAGACGATCGGGGCTGTTTCAAGACATCATAGAAGCCCGGCATGCTGCCAGGGTAGTACAGAAGGAACTAAAGAATGTTGACAGAGAGCGCTGGCGTCAATTCTGCGCAACGCTGTCGCCTTTTACTCGCGCTGCCAGAGTGTGGAGCGTGGCCCGGAGTCTGAGAGAGACCCTCCCGCCCAAAAATCCTTTGGGAGTGCTAGCGCTGTCGCTCATGCGGTCCGAGAACTCTGTTGCGCTGGACTTCTGCAAGATTATATCCGCAAATTCGCAAGCTTCAAACACTGACGTATTCCGCGCTTCCACTTCCGAGATACAGGAGGCGATCTCACGAAGAGAACCAGTGGTGAACGAACAGATGGATATGGACTTCACATTAGGTGAATTCACAGCCGCGATGTGCCTGTCACGAGTACAATCGACGCCAGGTGGAGACGGAATCTCCTATCGAGCCATCCGAAACCTTAGCGACGGCTGTGTTTCCTGTGTGATCCATGTCTTCAATACATCATGGAGAAGCGGTGAAGTGCCGCAGTCTTGGAAAGATGCCGTAGTAGTCCCGCTGTTAAAGCCTGGAAAGCACCCATCTGACCTGTCATCCTTTCGTCCAGTTAGCCTGACGAGTTGTCTTGGTAAAGCCTTGGAGCGAATGGTCTTGCATAGACTGGAGTGGTGGCTTGAGGGTCATCGTACCTTCCCCGAAGAGATGGCAGGCTTCCGTCGGTATCGTAGCTCCATAGACTCTGTTCTCGATCTCGTCACCACCGTCGAGCAAGCGAAGAGCCAGAAGAAGATAGTCATGGCAGTGTTCCTGGACGTCAAGAGAGCCTACGACACCGTCAGTCATGCCAACGTTCTGCATCTTTTGTTACAAGCAGGCGTTCCCGACAGAATGTTCTTGTGGCTGGCTGATTTTTTGCGCTACAGAACACTCTCTGTTCGCACAAAAGAAGGAGTCACTTCGAAAGTTGTCTTGACTCAGGGCGTACTACAAGGCAGCGTTTTAAGTCCTATCCTTTTCAACCTTGTAATGGCAGGCCTAAAGTCCTGTATCGCCCCTAAAGTCAATATATCTATCTATGCTGATGACGTCTGCATTTGGACTGTTGGGAAATCGAGGCCTGCAATCCTACGCCGTCTTCAGCATTCCCTGGATAACATCTTGCGGTACCTAACGGAGGCAGGCGTGGATATATCAACTGAGAAAACAGCAGTCATGGCTTTTACTCGGAAGCATATGCATCGGTATCAGCTCTTCCTTGGCGATACGCCTGTTAGGCTGGTAGCACACCATAGATTCCTGGGTGTCATCCTAGACTCCAACTTGTCCTGGAAGAAACACATCGATCACCTGGACACAAAGGCACACCGGTGGATTTCCGGCATTCGCCACTTTGCTGGGCCGAAGTGGGGAATGAATTAAAAGTCTCTTCTGGCCATCCACAAAGCCCTAGTCCGAGGGACTCTGCTATATAGCCTACCAGTCTTGCACGGAATTTCACAAACGCAAGAACAACGACTGCGGTGTATTCTAGCACGGAGCTTAAGGGTATGTCTTGGCGTCCCGAGAGCCGCGGAAACGCGGATGGTGATAGCAGAAGCCCGCGAAATACCCATTGAACTCTTACGGCAGAGGGAGACCATTCGCCATTACTTGCGCCTCACAGCACACACCGCCGCCATCCACTAATAGCAAAAGTTTGTCGCCGGAAGCAATGTAACGCATACAACTGTTTCATGGAAGTGAAACCTAAGGTTCCCCCGTTTTCTGCAAGATCAGTGGTGCCCACGACGCCTCCGTGGTCGCTTCCAGTACCATCGATCGCATTGTCAATTCCTGGTCTTAATGTGAAACGAAACCAAGTGCCTACATCAGTTCTGAAACAGCTTGCAGCGGATATGATGCACAATCGCTATTCTGACCACACTGCAGTTTTCACTGACGGATCCTCCAGTCATGAATGTTCATCGTCTGCATTTGTTATTCCAACTGACGGTGTGTCACATGGATACCGTCTCTCACACCGCACATCATCAACGTCGGCTGAGTTATATGCTATCCTGTTGTTTCTACGTGAGACGCCCTGTGACGATCCGCGGGCCTGGGTCATCTACTCAGATTCAAAGGCTGCTCTTCAATGTATAGCCAACATGGGAATACGTGGATCGCTCGCCCCAGTTGTCACTGATATCCTCCATCAGGTTCAGCGTCTAACGATCACGGTCATCATATATCCCTGCAGTGGGTCCCGGGCTACTGTGGTTTGAACGGAAACGAAGAAGCAGACAGAGCGGCAACGGCTGCCCAACAGTCTCGGACTGTTGTACCAACGATGTTATCAAGAGGAGACAGGAGATCACTTCTGAATGAGCTCATTCAGCCACTAGCTCGCCAGCAGTGGAGTCGGGACATCACTGACAGGTCTCTCATGTATTCGGTGGATCCCACTATGTCCTTCTCAGTTCCTGACCGTTTACCACGCTATTTTACGTCCCTCCTGCACAGGCTTCGTCTCAACGTTGCCTTCACTCCCCAATTCAAGTGCCGAATCGGATACTGTGACAGCTGCCTATGCTCCAAATGTGGCGTTGTAGCGGACATTGAGCACGTCCTAATAGAATGTAAGCTCTACGAAACGGAGAGGCGGCAACTCTGTTCTCAGCTGAGTGGTGCTAGCCGACAGACGTTCAACCTGGCTGCAATTCTTGGCCCATGTCAGAGCCATGTCCAACACCGTCGAGGACTTCTGATGTTCTTGGAGTTCCTCTTAGCTACCGGCTTGCTCCAGACGCTGTAGGGTCCTCCCCTGCATCTCAAGGACCATTGGCGCTCCTTTCATGTGCTTCTTCCTTTTGTGCGACGTATAGCGTTGCGCAACCAGAGGACGGGAGTTCGAGTTGTACTTGCACATAACTTCATTTTCATATTTCACATCGCATGCTTCTCGTGTAATGGGGTAGGGTACTGCTCTCAAGCGGTGAATCACCCCAGGCCATAGTCATGATTTTGTTGTTGTTGTTGTTGTCCCTCCAATTTTTGTTCATTACATGGAGAATGGGGGGGGGGGATATGTTTAATGATAACAAAGAAGAGGAACGAGGGAAAGGTCAGCCAGACAGGGTGTCGGCTTGCTATTCCCAAAAAATAAAAAATAAAAAAATCAGAATGGCTTAACTTATGGGAGTAATTGAAATTGAGGAGCATCGCCAGACATGTCGGTATGAGTAGCAAGAAAATGAAACGAATAGGAAGAAAGAGAAAACTGTTTTGTCGGTGTCTCGCTCACCCCTCTTGTGTTCCACTTTTCCCGCTTTATTGAAAGTATAGCGATAGCTTAGAAAGAGTCCGCCGCTGCCCGAATTTGCCTAGCGGAAATAGCTTTTCCGCTAGCAGTTTAAAGGTAGCAGCAGGCAGACAGGTTATGTTGCCGGCGTAGTTTAACAGCTTGTAAATCCAGCACAAGTTATCCATGTGACAGGGAACGCTAAATATTTTTAATTCGCTAGTAAAATTGCGGTAAAACTGCGGTAAAATGGGGAGCCTCCATGGGTTGCTGCGGCTTCTCCGCTTTTCATGGAGGAAACACCCTTTAACCGTGCCAACGCCGCCTTTCCTCCTCGCCCTCGTGCGGAGTGCGCATTTTGACTCCCAACTTGGTACGCGCTGCCCGTTGCCCGCTCTGCATTTTGCGCGTTCGTGCGGCCATTCGGCACATGTACACGCAAGTGATTGCATTTCTTCTGTATCTTGGCGTCATTATATGTTTTGGGAACAAATATCGCAACTGATCCCTCCGGAATTTTAAATCCAGCGCGCAACAAGCTTGTCAGAACTGTCTCTATTACTGCTGAAATCGGTCGTTCCACGAGTCATTTGTTTCTCTCGTTGCCTGTGTGCTTGCGTCTGGAAGATTATTGCACTCTTTACAAACCTCGGGTAATACTAGCGTTCCGTCTCATTTTTTCTGGAGAAACTCTTTTCAGTAGTCAGGCTGAAAAGACCTGTATCAATCGCATACGACGTCAAGCATGTCTTGAAACTGATTTGTGTCTGCCAGTTCCTGCACACCCCGCGGACGGGCAACTATAACATCGACAACAGCGATTACCTCGCAGATCTACTGAGCAATCAAGTGCAAAAAAAACTCCGACGAAAGGGATGAAGACAGCGACCTGCACTAGGTATCGAAGAGGTACTTATCGAAGAGGTAACTGGTGCCGAGTGCGATATCCTGTCACATATCGGCGGGTTTGTTGTGAAAAGTGCCCTGAAGTCGACAAGGTTATGCCAATCATGCAACGTCGGATTATGTGCAGAATCTCCGGAAAGCCACAACAAGCTCACTGAGCTTCGTGAGCACGTACGTGGTGCAATGAATCTTCGGTACATTTCGGGCAGCGTAGCACATTTCTTCGTACAATGTGAAGAGGCATTTAGAGCGATTTCTGCTTCAAAACGCGCGATGCACTCACCTTTCAAGACTGTGTCAACTTTCATTCATAATAACGTGGACAAGAATCTTCCGGCTTGTCGCCAACATAATGAAGAACTATATCATATAATCATCGGCAAATTTGTACAATTACAATTGAGGGTGCACTTGCGATAGGAGCATGTCGGTAAAACAAAGTCGTTTTCAAACAAAACGGCAGCAGGCATTGAACTTGAATGAGACGTTGTAATAAAATCTGCTTGCAATTAACATATTTCTGTTGTCTGTACACATTCCCATGTTTACTATTGTAATTCATTGGTCGAGACACGACTGCGTGTGCAGGTGCAGTGACGAATTTATACAAACGATACAAATCATTAACAACGTATTTTACGACCCATGACCAGCTCTACTAGCATATATGACAATTTTGCTACGCTAGTATCCTTCATTCCGCTTTTACCCTCTTCCTGTCGCGAAAAATTGAGAAAAACGCAACCCCGCCGCTGACGCCCAATGCGATATGGGAGTCAAAATGCCGGCGCTCGTAGCAGACGACGGAGTTATCGCCAGGCCCCCACAGCTCCCCCTCTTCGCGGCTCTAAAAAAATGTTTGCACGTCATAAACACGTGGTGTTACTCCGTCAGGCATCATAGTTGATACCCATTGGCCGAAGGACATTGCGCGCTCCGCTATTGGTTGGCAAAGCTTCAAAAGACCATTCTTTCGCGGGCTGCCTGTCTGGCGGGCAGTTACGAGAAGAGAAGGGAGAGAACTGGCGGCGGCGTCTCGCGTCTCGACGATGTCAGTTGACACCACCGTATGATGGCATTGTTCAAAGAGAAGTCCCAGATTTGTTCGTGTGTCAAAGTGACTCAGCGCGTGTTGTGACGTTTCCCGACGCAAGTATACCAGGGGCGCGAAGCTGTAGTAGAAATCTATTGTAGCAGAAAACTCACGTGACCTCCGAAGCTGGACCAATGACTGAGGACTAGCCACCCTATTTTTTTTTATGTTTTTTATTATGTCGCGAATGACGTAAATGACGTGTCATCCGTTTCTCCCTCTACTTTTCTCCTCTCTGCTCTGCTTCCCATTTTCTTTTGTTCCTTTTTTTTTTTCTTCAGTTCACTGTTTTTCTGATTCGCGTTTGTCGGAATGCAGTGTGAGTTACAGAAATAGGATGAAGCCTTGGTTGTTGTTTTTTTTTTTTTCACATGAAGTATTTTATTGTGCGACATACGGTTATGCAAGCAAGACGTACACAGCATGACTGTGGTAACGAAAACAATATGACATTGACATCGCTCCGGAATTTGCTTGAAGAAGCGCGATAATGTCGGACTGCCTCTGGCAGGGACTGCTACTGGGGACTGGAGCTCAGTGGCTGCAAGATGAAAATTAGTATCAGATAGACAGCTATGCATGTGAAAGTTGCAATGTAAATAGAAATAGTAAAGGTGCTACTGAACGCGAAAAAGAACGGTGGAAAGGTTGTGAGAAACTCGCAGCCATGGGGTATGATGAGCGACTAGTATAAAAAATACCTTCTATTGCTCTACTTCACAATGATACATTCAGGCCGAATAGCCTGACAAACTTGGCTTTAGCGCTACGTATAGAACAGTCAACGTCGAACGAAACTTGTCGAGCGAAATCATCAAGTAGCATCATACCTTTATACAGTACGACGTGAGCGGGTATTTAATCATAACATTTTGATGATATTTTTTCACAAAAAGAAATTATATTCTACCATCGTATCTTCTGTGAGAGCCAACCACTGTTCAATTCGGCCTCACCGTCATCGTCATAAGCCAGCAGTGGCGCCGCTACATGCTTATAAGCGCGCGCCACGTGCTGTTCTGAGTTCTTTCATTGTACGACGTTCATCACCATACGTCGTTAGTCTGTTGGATCCTCGCTTTAGCTCATTCGGCCCTTCATCACCCAAATTGCTAGGTATATCTTTATTGTATTTCATTGTATGTATCATACCAGAGTGTTAGTAAACTGTCTGTGTGTTATCCAAATGCCGTATTCCTGAATCTTATTTTTTGAGTTTGGCAGATAGCCAGGGACATCGGGTCCGTCACCAGCGTTAACACCTTTCTTCACCCCTTTCCCTTGGTCTATCTTGCCTCACATGGCGCAGTCGACAGGATACGGCAAGTGATTCTTCAGACTTTTCACTTCTGGTTGATACTGTATTAATTTTTGCAAGTACTTCGACTTCGAAGTCTTACGCTTTTGACGTAGTTCGAAAGGCTTGTTCGATTTAGGCTTAGCCTCGTCATTCGAACGCATTGCATAGCATTTTTCGAACAGTTCTATCCCTTCGTAACTTCCAGTTCACTTTTTTGTCACGCATTAATTGCGTCTTTCCAGTTTGCCAGTTTTTTCGTTGCATTTGTGCATTTTTCAGTTGTTCGCAATTTCGAACGCGACGTTCGACGTTCGTTAGGTTCAGCTGGTAACACCTATCTGGAGCATGGTTTCCGTCTCTCGGTTTTTCGTTGTGTCTTAACGACAAATATCGTATTTTGAGTTTGTTCTTTCATGGACAGTCCAAAGGTGTTGAGACTTCTTTTGCGTCCAGCACAAGAGTTATTTGAAGAGTGCGTCTCACGTAATCTCACACTCCCAGAGAACGCTGATCCTCGTCAAGCAGCAATTCTCATCATGGAAGACGACGAAAGGAGGAAACATGCATCTACGAGTGCTATTCCCACCAAAGACAACGAGGAATACCAAACATCGGAAGAATGCGAATCATCCGAAGATGAACATCAGGATGAACAAGCCTCACCAACAAACAAAACAAGTAAGAAGACACGTACCGTGAGTTCCTCTGCTCCGATCACCATCGATCAGTTAGCTGAGATTTTCAAACAGGTGGTTTCCACACCACAGAGGATAGTAACCACCCCCGATCTTAGTCAGACATTGAAGTTCTTTTATGGCCGGCCCAACGATGATTTTCGCGCATGGCTTTCATCAATTGAGGTGTTACGTATCCAGTACGGTTGGGACGATTATACCGCCTTAGCCATTGCAAAGAGTAAGCTTCGTGGTGCGGCCAAGGATTGGGACGATGGATCCGGAAGAAGTTGTGTCACATGGCAAGACTGGGTCAAAGGTTTGAAAGATCAATTTGATTATGATCCAGATCTACCAGATTGGAATCGCGATTGTGAAGCTAGGGTACAGAAAAGTGAAGAATCCATTTCTGACTATATTCACGCAAAGATTAAGATTCTCTGCAAGTGCCCTTATCAGCTCAGGGAACGTGACAAGATCCGTTACATCACCATGGGTCTACAGAGCGAGGCAACGAGGACCAGTCTCACTTCCTACTACATGTCTACTGGATGTGACTGTCTCACTCTGATCAAGCTGGCACGACAGATCGAACCTTCTCAGAAACACCGTGATCCAAACTGGCGTCAACAAGGAGCCAAGCCAAAGGACTACACGAAGAAGGAACGTCAGCAAGGCTTTTCGTCCACATCACAGCCTAAGTATTCATCTCGGCAAAATGGTGAGAAACATTCTCCTACTTCCACCAAAACATCGGACAAATCAAGCCTAAAATACAAAGACCCAAAGGACTACACCAAACATCAAGACAAAGACAAGAAACACAGCTACACTGCTTCAATAAGACACGACTTACCATCAGGACACCCCGTGAGACCCGTCATTGAGATTCTTGTAAACAACACACCGGTCGACGCCCTCGTTGACACGGGTGCAGACATCTCAATCTTAAGAAAACAGGAAGCAGAGCTTTGGGGTATTAACATAAAACCATGGAGTGACTCAGCAATGATCGCCGTCGATAACGAGTCCATGCCGTTCGGCGAAGCCGTCGTGGAAGTGAAGTTAGCGAACACAACTGTTTCTCTTCAAGTTGCTATCGTCACTAACATCATATATCCTTTCATACTTGGTAGCGACTGGCGCACATCTGCCAAGCTTGGAATCACCGTTTGGCCTAATGGACACGTCTCCATCCAGTCACCTCCAAAGTCCCACCAGGAGAAGATCTTCAACAGCATGTTCTTAAAGAAAGACTTCCTCCAGGAACTTTCTCCATCTCACGCTGAAGAATTTCAACCCATACAGGAAAGGATCTTCTACAACACGACATCCAAGGATCAAGACACTTCGACAGACATCAAAACACATCACATCCTTCACGCTTCCAACAACGTGCAAGTAAACAACAACAAAGCCTCGACATCAACGTGTTCATCAACACAACGTAAATCTACACCAAGGAACTGTCCATTCCCACTTCTCCCTGGCCCCAACATCGTGGCACCCCAGGACGGCCCCAACATCGTGGCATCCCAGGACAAGGTGAAGATACCATCTCGTCAAGCAACATCAGTCTCCGCAAGAACAAGTTCGTCAAACAGTTTTCCGGCGAACAGCAGTGTTTGTGAACGTGTTAGTGAATTCCGCAATGTTGTCGACCTTCATAGAACACAGCCATCACAGGTATGTGAAAATGTCATGTTGCATAACGACGAAAAGGATGAGTCATCTGACCTCTTGCTTGTGAATACCGCACAAGTCAATGACATCATTCCTTTGGATAGGGTTGTTGTACGAGAGTCAGATGCAAAAACTGAAGCACAGCATGCTGAAATCTTGAACTACTTGGACAAACTTAGAGACAAAGTAACCTCAGACATAAATGACAGCTTAAGAAACTCCATGACATCATTCTTAAGCACGCGAACGTGTTTTCTAAGCAAAAGTATGACATCGGATTTTGTCCAAAGACCGAACGTTGCATCGATCTCTCTGACAGCATTCCTGTTCGCGTAAAGTATTACCGCTACTCATGGAATGACAGAAAATTCATCAAGGAAGAAATCGACAACTGGCTTAAATTAGGTCTTGTTCGAAAATCTGAGTCTCATTACGCTTCCCCAGTTTTCGTTGTTGATCAACCATTCCATCCGTCAACACCACGCAGACTTGTTGTTGACTACCGTAAGCTAAATGGGAAAACCGTCAAAAGAGTGTATAGTATGCCTCGAATTGATGATACTGTTGACAGAGTAGGGAAATGCAAATACTTTTCCACTATGGACATAAAGAAAGGTTACCTAAATATCAAAATAAGGGAATCTGACCAGCATAAGACAGCTTTCATTACACCTGACGGTCTTTACGAATTCGTTCGAATGCCTTTTGGTCCAACTGGTGCTCCCGCCACTTGGCAAGCAGTAATGGATGAAGCCTTTCATTCCCTCAAGTGGAAGGACGTTGTAATTGTCTATTTCGATGACATCTGTATCTACACTTCCACCATAGACGAACATCTCGATGTTCTTGACCAATCTATGTCCATACTGGAAAATTATGGTTTCAAAATCGAGATCAATAAGTGTCAGTTCATTCAGACCCATATAAAGTTTCTGGGTTACATTGTATCTCATGAGGGTAAACTGCCAGATCCGGAGAGGTCAGCTGCTGTTGACAAATACCCCGATACATTGAACACAATACAAGACGTAAAGAGATTTTTGGGCTTTGCTTCTTTCTTTCGCAAATTCATCAAAGGTTTTGCTGAAATTGCGCGACCTCTATCACTCCTCTTGCGAAACAAGCAACAGTCCAAAAGCACTGTCAAAACCAACATTACGTCAGAGTGGACACCTACACACACTGAGGCTGTACGTAACCTCAAATCTCTCTTAAAATCACCACCTATTTTGGCTCATTTTGATCCAGACAAAGAAACTCATGTCTATGTTGACGCTTCAGCGAAACATCTAGGAGCGTTCATCTCACAGAAACACGATGGAAAAGAGTATGTTGTTGAGTATGCCAGCAGAGCAACCAACACAACAGAGGAAAAACTGCATTCAAACATGCTCGAATGCATTGCTCTTCATTGGGCACTTACAGACAAATTTCGTATTTATGTGTACGGGTTGCCTATCGTCCATGTTTGGATAGACAACTACAGTGTCTCCTTAATGACCAATGCACAGCAAATCAATAGAAAATTTGCTCGCATGGTTCTCGATCTTCAAGAACTTGCTCTGAAGATTCACCATCGTTCGGGAAAAACCAATGTTGTCGCTGATGCTCTATCACGCATCCCACAACCTTTGGTTGCGTCACTAATTCTCACTGCCGAGAATTCTCATCTCTCCAATCACCAACAGTCAGATCCGTCGTTATTAGAGATTTTTGAAGTCCTCAAAAATCCTAATATTTCTTCTCGCAAAGCTGAGAACATGCGGAATACATTCATGTTGTCAAATGGCATACTCTGCCACAAAACCACTCAACAAAACGGACTGACAAAAACAAGGATTGTCATACCAGAATCTCTTAGGAAAGAGATATTGCTGAAGTTTCATGATAAACGTGGACACATGGACAAATTCAAGACCAAAAGCAGTATTCTGGGTAAATACTGGTGGTCGTCCATTAATAAGGACGTCAAAGAGTACGTCCAGGGTTGTAACATTTGTCAGCGCTTCAACAGACAAACATCGAAGCCCGTGGGATACTTACATCCTCGACCAATTCCCACACAACCTTTCACCACAATATCCCTCGATCACATTGGTCCACTTCCGGAAACAGGAAATGGAAACAAGTACATCATTGTATGTGTTGACCACACTACACGCTTTGTAGTAACTCAGGCTGTGAAATCAACAGCATCGTCACATATCATACAGTTCATTAAGGAAAAGATCAACACAACTTTTGGTATTCCTATGACAATTGTTTCTGACCAAGGTTCAGGTTTCATGAGTCATGAACATGGAAAAATTCCTAACCACAACAGGAATTGAACACACAACTTCTTGTCCTTATTTCCATCAGGCAAATGGTCTCGTGGAAAGATCTGTAGCCACCATAAAGAATATTCTCAAAAAATATTGCTTTGAGAATCCTTCAAAATGGGACCAATACATTGCAAACACCACTTCTTTCATAAACACTTCAAGACAAGGTTCTACTAGATTTTCACCACATTTCCTTCTCTTTGGATTTGAACCTCGTATTGAAAACGAGATTCAGGTTGGTGTAATCGTTGACGACATGTCGCGACTTCAGAGCATTGAAATGCTACACGACATACGTGCAGAAGCACGGAAAAACCTAGGAAAAGCTCAGAAGAGACGTTACGACTACGGTCGAAACCCATCGCAGTTCTCTGCGGGTGACTTAGTCCTAAGTACAAGGACAAGGTATTCAAAGTTATTTCCACTCATCCCCATGACATTTGTACTGTTGAAGTCTGGATGAAGGAATAACAAAAACAGTTCATGTTTCACAAATGAAACTGTTCAAGGATCAGCCAGATTGGGATCCTAACATTACGTTTCATGATATAGACAGTGACGAGAATGTCTCTGTTCATCAAGACAGTTCTTCAGAATCCGAAGAAACACTTAGTCCACCTTACACGACAAGGTATGGACGCGTCACCAAATAAAGGGTACCATTACATGCGTACGACCTTGTTTGACACACATTCCATAGGGACGCCTTGGTGAATGTCGTCCATTCATGGACAGGGGACGCTCTGGTCCATAAATGACTTTGTACTACATTGCTTTAAATGTACCCAGTGTCTGCAATATGAATTTTTGCGGTCATTTTTGTGTTTTTCGCTTTGGGTTACTTCCACATTTCTTAGTTACTCACGCACACAGCCACACTCAAACACACGCTTACATTGTTGCTGTTTAGCATTTCCCTTCTACTGACATCTTCAGATCAACTTTCTGCATTTCGAATTTAGTGTTTCGAATTTAGTGTTTCGAATTTAGTCACTACTTCACACTAGTTCTCTTCATTTTCGTATCACTGCATGTACTGTGTATGTACTGCATGTCACAATGCTACTCATGCTATGCTGTGCTATATCATGTACTACGAACTTTGAACTACGAACTTTCTTCTTCAATGTTATCAAATTCACAATGTGTTTAGAATCAGGAGATTCTACTACTTCATTTGAGGGTGGATTATCAAACTCTCTTACATCTAGGTTGTTCTGCATTTCAGGACAAAAGATGCTGCATGCTTCTGCCAAGGGCCCTGGCATGAATCATGTTCTCTTTTGTTTTTTTTATCCTGTTTCAGAACAGCTTCGATGTTCAACTTCTGCATTAACGCTATTGTAACGTTTCATTTTTCCTCAGTGTAATCACGAAATGAGGACATTTCTTCTTTTTGTTAGAGGTGGGCGTGTGAGAGCCAACCACTGTTCAATTCGGCCTCACCGTCATCGTCATAAGCCAGCAGTGGCGCCGCTACATGCTTATAAGCGCGCGCCACGTGCTGTTCTGAGTTCTTTCATTGTACGACGTTCATCACCATACGTCGTTAGTCTGTTGGATCCTCGCTTTAGCTCATTGGGCCCTTCATCACCCAAATTGCTAGGTATATCTTTATTGTATTTCATTGTATGTATCATACCAGAGTGTTAGTAAACTGTCTGTGTGTTATCCAAATGCCGTATTCCTGAATCTTATTTTTGAGTTTGGCAGATAGCCAGGGACATCGGGTCCGTCACCAGCGTTAACACCTTTCTTCACCCCTTTCCCTTGGTCTATCTTGCCTCACACTTCAAAGCTACACTGACTGTCTCGGTCACAGCGTATTCCGGTCCCGATTTATGGTAACTGTTAAGCAACTTATTCACAATACACGAAGTGAACGCGGTGTTGTAAGGCAACAAGCAATGACAAATCACTTACCTGTTGGCAGTCGTTGACCGAGTATCAGGTACGAGGCGTTCGGACGCTCGAATAGTTTCTACACCAAGAAGCAGAGCAGAAATGTTGCGCAGGCATTTTCTTTGGCAGCTGTGACTGGTCGAGGACACTCACATGATACAGCTTGCGCTTTTAAACAAGAAAAATCAGAACGAGTTTCGGGCCCTTGAGTATACTACGTACGAACGTACGTACTCTCGAGTTCAGGACTGGAATGCAGTGGTGAGCTCACGCCTGAGGAACACTTGTGAGCGCCGTCGCATTTTCAAATGCAGCCACAACGGAGACAGGATTCGGTGTCCGTGCGACAAGCATTGCCCGCTTCGTTGAAATCTTCGCACTGCAACGAACGAAAGGAGATGCTCACCGTGAAATCGTGTCCACTCGTGTGAACGTCGCTTACTTCTGGGAGTAGAGTGTGTGTGTGTTTTTCGAGTTCGAACTTGGTCAACGAACGCAACGATTTGGACTCTGTAGGCACGGTGAATATTTGTGTCAGACTATTGAATCAGTACGATGTTTCAAATAAATGTGTATTTTTAAAAAAATTTGCCTAGTTCTGGAATACGGAATAACAAGCGTCGGGCATGAAAACCAGTAAAAGTAAAAGCCGATGGTAGGCAGTACTGGCCAGTACCGGGCCGAAAGGCGAGCCAAACTGAGAGACTCCTGATTGGCCGAAAGGTAGGCATCATAGTTCATTTTCATTGGTTGCATTTCCAGTGTTGCCTGAATTATCTCAAACTATGGGCTCTATGGGGAGCTGTGGGAGCCTGTTATCGCCTCCCTGAAAAGGGAACACACATGGAGGCTCCCTACGATAAAACGGCTCGGGGCGACATCTGGTGGGAAATAATCCCCAATTTAACAAGCAGCAGTGATCTATAGGCCTTTTTCACGACGTTTGGGGGCGCACCGAACCATGTCCTTCAGCGCCACATATGACCGAAAACGCGCAACTCGGTCGCGTACCCGCGCAAACCGATCAGTTTCGGAATCATATTGCGTCTGTACTGCGGGTTTCTGGAAATAAAATCCCTGAGTAAATCTTTAGGGACTCGAGCTTACGGAAATGAGACGCGCTAATTAAGCACGTCCACGGATTAGCAGAAGAAATTGACGGCGACGTGACGCTAATCAAGGGGAAATGTATCTCGCAAGTGAAAGACAGCGCCAACTACAACTTTTTTGAACGTAAGCACCATTTCCTCAAATCGTTTACAAAGTGGGCGTGATCGTGTAAAAAACCCTTTCGTAAGTCGAAATACGAATAAAAATAATAATACGAGTAAAAATAATAATAGAATACGAATAAAAAATTCGTATTCTGTTCGAGTGTAGCGCACCTCTCTACGTACTGCACGTGCATACACGCGCACATGCAAACGCCTCCGGCGCTTGTGACCTTCGACTCATCCCACAGCATGGGCGTTCCCAGGATTTTTTCCAAGGGGGACAAAGCGTGCTCCCCCTCTTTTCCTGGAAATGGGCGCTGCGGCCTGTGCGGGTGTTCAGAGGTTCATATTATGACATCAGAGAATAAACATGGCTACCATCAATGTCTAAAAAGCCACAATTTTCACAAGTGATGTAGGAGCTCCAGGGGGGGACACCCCCTTGACCCCTCTCGGTACCCCCATGGCCCATAGCGTCAAGCGTCATAGCGCAAGCTAAAGTTAGTAAGTTCCAGTGCGGCAGCATGCAGATAAGTGGCAGCGTGAGTGAATGAATCACACAACAACGTAGCGTTCCGATTTCTACAGTCATACATATAATTCCTGAATCGTTACCTCACAGCAACACAAATAACGTGTTGGACTACGTGTCTGTTCCCTACCACGCAGGGCCGGTGCTAGGGGTGTGCAGGGCCTGAGGCAAAGGCACATCGCGAGGCCTGCTAGGCATGCCCCGCTAGGCCTGCGCGGGGCCTATGCAAGCACGGGGCCTAAGGCGGTCGCCTTACTCGCCCCCCCCCCTATCGCCGCCCTGCTACCACGTAATGACTTAACATTTGTTATAGGTTTCACAAGCCCCTCGTACAGTGCGTCCCGCTTAGTTGCACCTGTAAAGCTGGCACAACTAAAAAATGCAAGCATGCTGCCGTTGTTTGCTGCTACGTGAACAAAACTGACAACAGTTCGTACACCAGCAAACCACAGCAATGGGAAAACCCAACCGGAAAACCCAGGCGGGATGTGCTCCTGTCACCAGCGCTTCTCGACTGCCTTTCTCGTGTGATTTGCTGGGGAAACGGTACGACTTTACTGCAGGAATCCGACCTCTCGTGCTCTTCAAGCTGTTAGAACAGTTTACAATGCAACAGTATTGTGTACCCGACTTTCTTTTCTTTGGTAGAGTAGAGATGCCATCGCACCAGTACAGTGGAACGGCGCGAAATACGACACACATGATCCACTAGTACGGCAGCTGTACAACAGGGGCCTGATCGGCCCTGCGGTCGTCGAGCGGAACTTTAGTGGAACCACGGATCTCTATTTAGAGAAGGCTGGATAGCGGATGGGTGAGGGTATCGCGGGAAAGGGTACGCCAACCAGCCGGTATACTGCGGTGCTCAAAAGAGCTATTAAGAGTCCATAGGAATACATGTATTAAGCTGTGACATGTTTTGCTGTTTGTGCTTCCCTTGCTGCTTCGCTAAAACTTTGCCACGGGTCGCTCCAGAAATCCCTCGGTGATTGGATTCCTTACGTTTTTTGTGTAAAATCCCGTCACGTACATGTTATTTCCTGTCTATTTTGTACTCGTGTGAGCGCGTGTCGTTCCAATTTTGTACTTTGAACTTCTGTTATGTGATTTGCTGGTTTTGTGTGGTGTTGTATTTGTTATGTTACGTTTCCTTTGTGGTCTGTCAGCGTGTGCGCGTGTTGCTTCTCGTGTTTCTCCTATTTCCTTTCTGCTCGGGGGACTGGAATGCTAGAGAGCAGTATTCTCAGAATTGAGTCGTGGCATTCAGCAATGTTTGGCACGTTTGTTTATGAACTACATTAATACGCCTATGAATGCTTGGGCATAAACATTATGCTTTGCACAGGAAGTTTAGATATGAGTAGGTATGACATGAAAGGCCGAACAGCAGTAAAGCACTTCCAAATGACTATAATGAGATTAAGTATGTGATATAAAGGCTATATGACGGTAAAAACATATCGACTAGAAAAATATGCACTAGGAAGGTAAATAGCGGTAAAGACAGTTCAAAATGACTAGGGGTAGAGTGAATATGTCATAAAAAAGCTAAGTAGCAAGGTCGTGTGGTGAAAGCTCCAACACCAAAGTATCACAAGTCCAGCTGCAAAGGCAAGTTTGAAGCAGTCAGCCAGGTAAGTGAGCAGAGTGCATTACTGGTTGTCGAATACGATCAACCTTGACAATTTCTTTCGCAGATGAGGCCTGGCTGTAACCTTCTCTGTATATTCCTCTGTGCATTCACCACCCACTTTTTTAAAAGATCTGGGCGGCTGTGAGGGAACCTGCGTTGAACAATTTATGCCATGAATTGCGGCAGGGATGACAAGGCTGACCCAGGCAAGCAATCGGCGATCGCCAAACTCAGCGGTAGATCCCACGCCTGACAAGCGCACTTCAACGCCTGCCGTGTGCTGAGACCATACCAGTGAACTGCAGGAAGTCTGGACTATCACAATGACTCTATCCAGATAACGTACTGCTTAAAGTTTAACGTTTAGATCTTGAGAGACGAGTCACAAAGTGTCGCGCGTATGCTTCAACAGCAACGTTTTGTCGCCCGGCTCGTGGACTAATAAATCACATTTCTTTGTAAACCTAAGTCAGGGCCCCTCAGCTTCGACGTTCAAGCGAATGTCCCCAGGTTGCAAATAGGTCGTTTTTTGACGGCAGCGACACCTAGTTCGAAACTAATCGAGTTTGGTACATGAAATAGTTTCGTGACTTCGCCGCAACAACAATGCATTGGATCGATTGCGGTGCAGTCGCTGCTCGAGAAAAAACACGCAGATGTAAGAAATTTGTTCGGAACCGGCTCTTCCGGAAACACATCCGGGCTTCCGTTCTCCGGCTTGTCTGGGGAGGCGCTAGATCCTGTGGGGTATCATTCGTTGTGTTCGTAGGCCTCGGCGGCGGTGGCTATGAATGTAGTGCCCTGGTCAGCGCTTGAAGACATCAATTGTTCTCAGTCGTCGGTTTCGCGCTGTCGTAGGTGGACGTGTGTTGTGCTTCTTGTTTCATTCTAATTACCTGATGGAGATAAGTAATTTTAGTTCCTTGATGTTTGTACTCCCTAATTTTTAGTGAAACATTCGCGCCCTGTTTCAGCCGTGGTGAAATCGTTAAATTAGTTCAATTTCGGAAGGTTTACAGGCAACAGTGCCGAATGATACTCCGATCGAATTTGGACAATCAAAAAACGTATATCTGTTCTCATACAGTCTGACTATTCTCTAGCGAGCTGGCCTGAGATTTTCCCTCTCCCTCGCGCGTCCCGCCCACCCGGAGCGCGCCAATGGGGGGACGCGTGGGCGGTGTCGGCAGAAGTCCCATCTGGGGGCAGAGGTTCGAACGTAGACGGGGACGTGCTTTTGGCGATGCTACATCCACTGGGTCGTTCCATCCACCACGGCCGTGAGTTGGCCCGTGAGATGGCGCTGCTCGATCTGTGTGAACCTAGGGACGCGCGTTCCTTGGGACCGCGTAAATGGACGGCGATAAGTACTGAGTCATGATCCCATTTCTGTCTCTCTATTTTTTTTTCTTCTTCTTCTTTTTCTGTTTTCGTGGAATGAATTGACGGATTTTGACGGCTCCTGTGTTCGCTTCTTTTTGCTTTTAATAAACGTTTCATGATCGGCGTCCTTGAGCGATGCCCGCGTTTGTTTGTTTGTTTTTGCTTTTAATGAACGTTTTATGATGGCTTGATTCATTACCTGTTGTTGCGCGCGGAGTATGAACATATCCGTGGCAAGTTTTCGACGTCCTTGAGCGATGACCGCGTTTGTTTGTTTGTTTTTGCTTTTAATGAACGTTTTATGATGGCTTGATTCATTGCCTGTTAGGCGCGGACGTCGAATGGCGCGTTTGCGGCGTCCTTGGGCGATGCCCGCGTTTGTTTGTTTTATTAAATATATGGAACACGCGTTGTTAGAGTGATCTCGATAAGACGTCCGCGGAATCGTTGCGCCTGTGTTTGGGTGATAGTAGGGCGTTCTTTGGCGTGTGTGTGTGTGTCTTCCCTTTTATTGAGCATGTCATGCGATTCGTGTGCGATGCGCTGTGGACCGGGACACGGGCGGTGAGAGGTATACCCCGTTTTTGTTTCTTTGTCGTTTCGCGGGAGAATGCGTCATTATGGACTGTTTCCCTCTGCGTTTTTTTTTTCTCTGTTTCATACCCCCTTTTTGTCTTCACTGCGTCATGCGACACGTGTTGTTACGAAAGGAATTTGATGAGATGCCATGCCCGTGCCGTTTTGGTGTGTATGTTTAGATAATGCCGACAGAAGACTTTTTTTTCCCTTTTACTGAACATGATGCCACACATGTTGTTACAGAAGGACTTTGACGAGACTCCCAGGCCGTTTTTGTGCGTATGTTTGGTAATGCTGGCTAATGACGAAAGAAGACTACTTTTTTTGGGGGTTTCTTTCATTAAACTTTTGGTGGCACCGTACCGCTGTCAATCGACTGGGCGCGCATCATCTTTCTATGTGAAACCAGGAGACGCATGCAACTGACCACAGCATGTTGCGAAATTAATGCACATGACATTTATTGCAAAGAACTGCATGGACAGGCTTTTGTTGGCGATGACAACAGTACATGTGGTCGAGGGCGGTCCTCTGAAACCCGTGCCGTAATGCCTCGGCAGTGGAGTACACTGTTGTTTTTATATGCTGTAGCATATAATGATGCGTGCTCATGCAATTGGTCAAAAGCCACTTGATCGAACGCCGTTTGATCGAAACGGCAGCGGTCGTTTGATCGATTTTTTTTATTGGTTCGCTTGTAGCGTTGATGTAACAAAAAACAAGAAGAAAAACAAAAGAAAGCGTCAGTCCTAGATGATGTTATCCTAAGGAATATTTAACTCTGTGTAATACGGTTGTCCATAAACATTCCTCATCCTAACCCACTTCTTCGTATCCAGAAAGCGATCCAAGGGCCTGGGTTGTTCACTCTCTCCCGTTCGACAACTTGATAGGTTTTCCCTCTCTGACAGATAGTGACTATACATGCCTTTCACCCCTAGTCCCCCAACAGTTTGTCAAATAATAATTGACGTCAATTGTCAAATAATAAACAACTTTGACAAATAAATATAAATAAATGACATTCTTGAATGGTTTATTCGCGTCGAACGTGGACAAATTTTAACAATGTATTATTAATGTTTGTAGTCAATAACTGACATTGTATAGGAGAAAGAACAGTTTTAGTTTATTTACTTTACGCCTATGTGCAAGTGAACCTAAATTTGGTTCTTGCAACATACATGGAACTGAAGAAGTCCCTCGAAACCCAGACGATATAAGCCGGAGAGCTGATCTTTGTACTTTTTCTACTTTTTCCTTCTTCTTCTTTTTCTTTTTTTCTTTGCGTGCATGTGTAGGGATCCCAGACTGCAGATGCATACTCTAACCAAGGTTGAACTAACGTTTTATATGGCTGTTAATTTAATATCATTATTTTGTACCATGACGAAACTTCCTTCTTAGCATCCACAGACTTCGAGTGGCTTTCGCGCACATATGGCTATCCTCTTTCAGATGGTTCCCTTTAAATTTGTCGCCAGCAATGAAAAGGATGCCCAGAAGAGGCAGAGACTATCGGCTGCTCGCAACCTGAGGCCATTTGCTTCAATATGTGTCCTACGGTTCGCCGGATTCTTCCGCATTGTTCTATTCAGCTGTGCTGTTCGTGAATGACAAAGGTCTGCAAATAACCAGAGGTCTCCCCTGTTTAGTTAAAAAAGAAGAAGAAGAAGCAGAGGACACTGATTGCCTGCTTCCGTATGCTCGAGTCAAAAGTTACAGAAAAGGGGTGCTAAGGACACGCTGCGAGCTTTGAACTCCCTTCGAACAAATGTCTTTCGAACAAACGGCGTCGACCAACCGGCTTTCGATCAAACGGCTTTCGACCAACCGGCGTTCGATCAAATGGGCGGACACCGGAGTGGTTGTACGGAATGGCCCGATATGGATCACGCGTCGCATGCCGATATCCCGAAAGCTGAACCCCCCAACCGTTTTATAACCACCGGCTTAGCGCCGATATCACGATGTTGGAAATCAGTGCTTTGTCGGCGGATAAGTGAGTGACAGAGGACGAAGCATCAGAGATAAAACATGAAATCTAATTCAGTTAACTTCCCCGCGCACAAACAGCTTTTGGATCATGTATCAGCGTCAGCCACAGCTATATATAGGTTGGCACACTGCTAGCGCATGTGCTTTGCTACATTCGGGATATGATTGCGCGATTGTTGCGAATATTTGCATTGTTGCGATTGCGAAGAACTGCAAAAGACGCCTTCGCCAAGAACCTAAAGTGCCGATAAACTGATTCTAACATAACAACAACAATAATAACGTCTAAAATGCTAATACGCCAATTCTAGCGTCTATAATACCCACACTATAATTCTAACATGACCTATCGTCTAAAATGCCAGCAGACTAATTCTAATCTGACCTAACATATAAAATGGTGGCAAATTAATTCTAACGGTGAGCAGTTGTCCGACGGGCAATTGTCTGGTGAGCAACTGTCCAGTGGCGTTCCATGAAACGGCATTCGATGAAACGTCGTTCGACGAACCGACGTTCAATGAAATGGGCGAACACCCGATATGCTTGCATTGCTTTTCTCAGTGCGCCGTGGTACGCAAGAGTCCTTAGGCAAATAGGTGCACCCCAAACTAACGAAATCATAACAGACATCAGTCCAGCGTCCTTACGGTCCAGCACGTATATCAAGTGTACTACAGGAACTCACGGCAACAGATATAAAGACAAACACTTATACCTTATAACTTTGATTTTTTGCAGAAAACATCGGAGGGAGTTATAAAGTTTGAGATAGGACGAGCTCAAAAAGAACACAACTAGGCACGTGCTATACTTGAGCATAAAATGGAACCAAGAATTCGTTCTCCTCCTTCCTCTTAAGGCTACGGTCCCACTCATCACCCGAAAAGTGTCATTTTCAGTCAAAGGTTACACGGCTTCTCGGCAACTTACGTGAAATATGTTGGTACCGTTGGAAAGCTTGTTCTTTGGGCAAGCTAAGCCAAGAACTTGTTTTTTTATGTGATGATCAGCTGTGGCGTTATAAAGCGAGAAAGACGACCATATCTTCCATTTTTGGTGTTTTTCAGTCAAGGATGATGCGAACACGAAAAGAGATAGCGCTGTCAATCTTTTTTCAAAGTGACGTTGCACAGTATGCAAAGGAAAGTCGAGAACGTTTTTACTCGCGTAAAGCGTCATTAATTGATTATTGCCTATCAAATTTTAAAAAAACGCTACTTTTACACTTGCCATAAAAGGCTATTCTGTACGTATTCTCGGCTGAAAATATGATCAGCGGGCGGGTAATTATCAGCAGGAGTGACGTCCAAAGTTTTATCGCAAATGAAAGAATAATAAATAAACTAGCGTGGTTCAAAATCGCACACCTAAATACACAGAACGAAAAAAAGAAACGCAGAAAATGTGGTAACTAGCGCCATCTGCCGTAGCGTTTGAAACCAGCGGCAGCTTCGCGTTGCAAGAGGTTGCCGAGAGATGGCACGGGTTCCCATGTGCTGATCACGTGATCACGTAGCGGTTCTCTGACCTCCCTGACTTACGAAACGTTGGCCCCGTGCGTGATTCCGTATACGCAGGTTCCTGCCGCGTGTATTTTTGTTGATCGTACGGTTATATTATGTCCGTTTGGCTGAATTTCGTGCTGAGGAGTTGCATTATTCTCCGTTGGGTGTGTAGACAGCACCCAGAAAAGAAGGAACCAACCAACAAGCTCTTTACCTTCTACGTAGTGCTCCACGGCGCAGCGGTAGATCTGAAATGACCAGTGTGTAACCAGTGTAACAGTCCGTTACGCGAGACCTGGAAATAGACCACCTCACGGGAGATTGGCATCCACTGTGCTGCTGCAACAGGGTGAACGTGACACATGGCCACAGGACGAACGACCGAGGAAAAACAACGAGAATGCGCACGCGTTGACATTACTTCGGTTGTTGCATCTCATTTCTCATTGTAAGAGAGAATCACAGGGGAACGCAACAAAGCTGTTGTTTAGAGCCTGGCTCTTGAGTGTCTCTTCGCTTGTATTTCTGACATTCTTGCAAGGTTTCCACAAAATAACATATTGGCTTTGGATCGAAACAACTGTTGTGTACAGAACTAAAAATCGTAGCATCCTATTTTTGCCCCTAGTAAGCAATGCGTGCGTGTACAATGAACGCTAGCGGCATTTCGTACAACAGCTGTCTCGTTGCAATCTTTTCGCTACGCGACGGACAAGCAGCCCTGCTGTCAAATGTCATAGAACTGTATTCGTTATTATTATAATACTTATCACAATGAAACTGCAATTATGACAATAGGCTCGAATCATAACAATTGCGCCCTTCGCTACGCATGACGAATCAACTTCGGTCTCCCAGTGCCACTGACAACTTCTATGACAGCCAAGCCTGTTAGGGGCGGAAAGCAGGCTGTTACAAAACAATTGTCAGCGCTAGGCGTGAATACTATTGCTCAGAGAGAAAAGAATATAAGCCAATCCCCTTCCCCAGAGCACGGGTCCAGGAAGAAATGTCCCCGGAAGAAATGCCCCCGGAAAAAATTGTCTCCGGAAGAAATGTGCCCTGGAACAAACGTCCCCGGAAAAAATGTCCCCTGAGGAAAATTCACTTTTGGTACGCGTGGACTGGTTGACTTCGGACGTTGGCTTTTTACTATATAGGACG
Source organism: Ornithodoros turicata (assembly GCF_037126465.1). Lineage (NCBI taxonomy): Eukaryota > Metazoa > Arthropoda > Arachnida > Ixodida > Argasidae > Ornithodoros > Ornithodoros turicata. Next base: position 44,560,369 of record NC_088206.1, on the reverse strand, counting down.
GTGTGAATGTTTGGGTTTTTGAACACCGAAGCGAGTAATCGTATATCCTATTCCATTTCCTAATCAAATATGGAATTCAATGTTCGAATTCCAAATCGAATTGATGCTTCTACTAAATTGAATATATTTGAAGAGACCCGGCACATGGAGAACAAAAAAAAAAGAGTAAGCGCTATACTTACGCATACATATACGTACCGTACATGTTTGTATTCCAATATATGTTGTATATGTATCCAATTACGGTTATTCAACGAGTAGCTTAATTTATTCGTATTCAATTACATTTTAAAATGACTATTCACACATAGCATTTCTTTGCCTAGGTAGTCGCTGTGGGTCAGTTTTGGTGAATTTACTTCCATGTGTCTTGCAACAATGCGGCCTGTACAGTCATGGGGCTCCCGAGATGTGATACCGCTAGACATATTGAAATATATTTTTGTCTGTCATTTTTGTTGCTTTCCCCCCGCATTTTATTTCCCTCTTTACACATCACCGTGCACGTTGTCACCTAAAACACGTGGACTCGTCTCGAGAGGTCGACGACTCTTGGATTAGACTGTCATAAAAACCGCTGCTGAACTTGTACGCAGCACTCTTGGAAGAGTCCTTGTCCAGCAAAGAGTATTGTTGCTGCCCGATTTGAGTGCCCAGTGGATTGACAGCGGTACGGTGCCACCAAAAGTTTAATGAAAGAAACCACCAAAAAAGTAGTCTTCTTTCGTCATTAGCCAGCATTACCAAACATACGCACAAAAACGGCCTGGGCGTCTCGTCAAAGTCCTTCTGTAACAACATGTGTGGCATCATATTCAGTAAAACGGGGAAAAGAACCAGTCTTCTGTCGGCATTATCTAAACATACGCACAAAAACGGCACGGGCATGGCATCTCATCAAATTCCTTTCGTAACAACACGTGTCGCATGGCGCAGTGAAGACAAAAAGGGGGTATGAAACCGAGAAAAAAACGCAGAGGGAAACAATCCATAATGACGCATTGTCCCGCGAAACGACAAAGACACAAAAACGGGGTATACCTCTCACCGCCCGTATCCCGGTCCACAGCGCATCGCACACGAATCGCATGACATGCTCAATAAAAGGGAAGGCACACACACACACGCCAAAAAACGCCCTACTATCGCCCAAACACAGGCGCAACGATTCCGCGGACGTCTTATCAAGATCACTCTTACAACGCGTGTTCCATATATTGAATAAAACAAACAAACGCGGGCATCGCCCAAGGACGCCGCAAACGCGCCATTCGAAGTCCGCGCCTAACAGGCAATGAATCAAGCCATCATAAAACGTTCATTAAAAGCAAAAACAAACGAACAAACAGACAAACGCGGTCATCGCTCAAGGACGCCGAAAACTTGCCACGGATATGTTCATCGCGCGCAATGAATCAAGCCATCATCAAACGTTCATTAAAAGCAAAAACAAACAAACAAACGCGGGCATCGCTCAAGGACGCCTATCATAAAACGTTTATTAAAAGCAAAAACAAGCCATCATAAAACGTTCATTAAAAGCAAAAACAAACAAACAAACAAACGCGGGCATCGCTCAAGGACGCCGATCATGAAACGTTTATTAAAAGCAAAAACAAGCGAACACAGAAGCCGTCAAAATCCGTCAATTCATTCCACGAAAACAGAAAAAAAAAGAGAGAGAGAGACAGAAATGACTCAGTACTTATTGCAGACCATTTTCGCGGTCCCAAGGAACGCGCGTCCCTAGGTTCACACAGTGCCGTGTATGCCAAAGGGAGTCTGGCCATTAGGAGGAGCCTAAAAAGGGGGCTCGACCTGTCAATCAAATTGAGCGTTTTTCATTGGCTGCTGTTTTCTATGCGGGCCGCCATGACACCAAAATTTTCCCGAAAATGGCGGCGTAGCTTGGAACGGCGAAGCGAGGATTTCATGACAATTTTTTTCACAAATGACGTCAATTTTATTCCGTAAGTGTACATTCTGTTGCAATTATCTTCCAAATCACCTTTAAATTACGCTCTAGTGTCGATGTTTACCTCAAAATAATATGTTTCGTCGTCCTTGTTAGGCCTAGTAACGACAGCGATCACAGGCAAATAGCAAGAAAAACGCTACGGATGGCCAAAAATTTTCATTTTATGACATACTTTTATTCATATACACACCTTTGCCCGTTCTTGGTTCAATCTTGTTATGTCTCATAGTTAAAATACGTATAATACCGGCAGTCTGTTCCAACTAGCGGTTCTGCCGGCCAATCAGTTCTGCCAGCAAGCACTTCTGCTTCTGCTACTTCTGCCCTTCTGCTATTCTGCGTCTTCCCGGCGTGCCCTCACCATCCAGATGGCGCCGTTAAAAGTGGACGTAAAATCCATTATGTTGCTAGGTCGTCAGGGAATATCCTATTCAATCTAATCCAATCCAGTTTCCCGAAAATGTCGGCACCCAGTTAATACAGGTAATATATAGCTTGGATAGCCTGGGGTTAACCGCGAACTGTATTTTGGCTCGTGATTTGCCAGAGAGCTCAAAAAGTGGGTGGAGCTCCAGGTATAGGCAGGTCCCATTAATGGCCAGACTCCCTTTGGCATACACGGCACTGGGTTCACACAGTGCCGTGCGGAATACCGTATGGGGAACCATACGACCGACAACGCGCTATAAATATTTTTAATTTGCCATGAAAGATGCGGCCTATAGTGGAGCGGTGCGACGCCTGGTGTCAAACAACCCCCTGTACAGCGGGCAACACTGAAAATTGGTAATACACACTATTACATCGGAACTTTGTTATTTTAGTAACCATATTATTAGTTTTCCTGTTTGCCTATGCATTCTGAAACCCCTGTTTACAGTGTTTTTTTGCGAAGTAACCCAGCGCTGGCCGCTTTTTGTTCGAGGCTCTCTCTACTTCTCTGCTGCGCCTGCGCGCTCCTTCTGTTCGCGACCTCTTTCGAACGAACAAACTCTCTGTGAACCTCTGTGAACAACCTAGTCCCGACGCTGTCTGGCTTCTTGAACGTCTGACACATTTTTTTCAACGGCTCAGCATTTCATTTCAGTTCGCTAATTCGTTTATCCTCAGATGTGGATCGTTGTGTGGATTGCAGGGGCGGATTTTATGGTGGATTGTTATATCGGGCCCAGTGTTATACGCATGCAATGTGATTGCCGCCGTATGTGTCAAGAGTACGGATTAATTTCGAATACCGTAGCAATTAATTGCACCGTCGATTGCAATGAAACTTGCGCAGTTTTTGTCCTGGTGGCTTGGACTATCGAATAGCCACACTAAATGACATTTGATCGGTGCTGCTTTACGGTACCTTTAAGCGCCGACCAAATTCGTTTTCCTGTTCTCGTGCAGCTTTCGATAGCTTATACAAGCCTCAGTGAGTGATTTAACGTGTGATACAGTTAGAATTTAGGGCTCAAAATCCTGCAGTCAAGCAGCACTTACGAATGATACCCCTCAGGTTTTAAGCGCCGACCAAATTACAACAACCGAACAACGTTTTCCTGTTCTCGTGCAGCTTTCGATAGCCTATACAAGCCTCAGTGAGTGATTTAACGTGTGATACAGTTAGAATTTAGGGCTCAAAACCCTGCAGTCAAGCAGCAGTTACGAATGATACCCCTCAGGTTTTAAGTGCCGAGCAAATTACAACAACCGAACGACGTTTTCCTGTTCTCGTGCAGCTTTCGATAGCTTATACACAGTGATGGCCACTAACTACTTCTACAGTAGTTTAACTATAACTACTAACTACTTTGCGATTGAGTAGTTTAACTAGTAGTTCAACTACTTTTCAGGGGAGTAGTTAAAACTACTTCTTTAACTACTGCAATGTAGTTTAACTACATCTATAACTACTTAACGTTGTCCATCAACACCATTCCCTTGTAGTGTTCTTGGAGACCTAAATATGAATCACAAGCAATGATAAACTTTGGCTCAAGCCATTTCTACGATCATCAAATAGAAAGCTTGCGGCGAAATTCTTTCTGTGCCTACGCGATAAACTAAATTGCAGAATTATTTAAAAAAAATGAGGCTTCACTAGACAAGCAATATTTATTTAATTATTCACATACCCCAAAGGGCCATACCCTGGGGGACACCAGATGATACGTGACAAAAGGACGACGAATGGTTGTTCACGAAAGTGGACTGGAGGCGGTCAGTTAAGAACATATGAATCCAGGAGAGAACATGTGCATCAAGGCCTAGTTGTGAGAGTTTTACCATTAATCTAGTGTGCGGTACAGAATCAAAGGCTTTAGCAAAGTCCGGGAACACGGCATCTGTTTGAGTAGAACTGTCCATATTTGTGTGGAGGTCGTGGATAAAACCAGCTAATTGTGTTTCACACGAGAAATTTTTACGGAAGCCATGCTGGCAAAGGGAAAAGTAAGCATTTGACTCTAGGAAGTTGATTACCTGCGAATATATAATGTGTTCCATGATTTTGCAGGGGACGCTGGTAATGGAGATTGGTCTATAGTTCAGCGGTGAATGAGTGACACCCCTTTTATGTACTGGTATTATCATTCCCCGACGCCAGTCTTCTGGCAGAACTGAACTATTAAGTAGGAAGGGAGTTGCCTCAGGACAGAAGTCGCCGATATTTCGAACATAGACTGTTCTTTTTCTGGGGACCGTCCTCATCATTGGCATGGTATTTAAAGGATTAGGTGTGACGTGTTTAAAGGATCATGCGAATTGTCCCTTTAAACCATGCCAATGATGAGGACGGTGCCCAGAAGAAGAATAGTCTCCGTTCGAAATATCGGCGGCTTCTGTTCTGAGGGAACTCCCTTCCTACATCTCTACCGGTTCGCAGGATTTCTACCCATCTATGAACTATTAAGTGATTGTTGGAATATTGCAGCAAGAAATCTGCTCGAGTGAGCCTTTGTGTTTTTAAGAATTTTGCTGTTTATTCCATCGAAACCAGCAGAGGAGGAAACCTTGATGGAAGAGATAATCTTTTCAATGCCAGCAGGAGATATCGCTATCGGTGACATGGGATGGGGTGACATCGGTGATGTGGGAGGCGCGGCAGGGGGAGTTGTGTCTTCGTTGGTGAACACGCTTGCGAATGCGTTATTGAAGATAAGAGAACATTGGTTATCTCTAACAAAATTACCATCATGATCTTTGAGTTGGATGTTTACCGATGGAGATTTTGGGTTTATAACTTTGTAGAATGCTTTGGAGTTGTGCTTCAAGAGGTTAACGAGGTTCTCGCTATAGAACATGCGTTTCGAAGAAGTCACCAATGATTTGTATTTCCGGGCGCACCCTTGATATTTTGGCAGTGATTATGCAGACTTAGCGCTTAGCAAGCCTGTACAGACGTTTCTTTTTACGGGCAAGCAGTTTGATTTCATGATTGTACCATGGGGCATGACAATGTGTCTTGATGAGAATGGAGTGTATATAGGCTTCAATAAGTGCATTAATCTTGGATTTGTATAAATATCAGTTTCCGCGACTGTCCGTACTTCAAAATTAGCGAGAAAGTTAGCCAAGTAATTGGATAATTCAGAATTTATTTGGTCGTAGTTACCCTTATCGTATAATCTTATGCGTTTGCACGAGGAACGACGGGGCACGCTGGGGACAGATATTGTAAAGTGTAGCACTTTGTCGTCACTCAAGGCGCATGGAGAAAATACAGAACCTACTATATCTGGGTCGTTAGGGAGGATTAGGTCTAGGATGTTTGATGAGGTGGGAGTTACACGGGTGGGTTCATGAACCACCTGATGAAGGTCAAACAAATCACACAAATCAATGAAAGAACGTTCTTCACTGCCAGAGGCTGAGGTGGATCTCCAATTAATTGAGGGGTAGTTGTAATCACCAAGAAGAATAACCTTTGAATTTTGGAATTTGTGAAATATACGATGTAGTGATTTGTGTAATTCTGGGATGAATGCATCACAGCGATAGAAGGTAAAGCCAGGACACTCTGGTAACAGCTCACTGTCTCTTATATCCGGCGATAACCAAGTTTCAGTAAGTGCAAGAGGGTCACATTCACAGGATTGTAACAAACTACACAAATCCTTACGCTTTGGAATCGAACTGCGGACGTTACAAAAAACAACAAATAAAGCATGTGCGGTAGTACAGTGGTGGGAAACAGAACAGATCAGCTATGGTGTACGTTCAACAACCTATTTTAAACATTGTTTTAAAGCAACCTGTTTTAAAGCATTAAAAGTGAAGATTTAGTACACATGCACGACACAATTGCTCTGCACTTCCGTTCTCATAAAACAAGTAGCTCAAGGTAAAAGTCGGAAGCACAATCGTGCCGTAAAGGTTGCGGCAAAATCGGAAGTAGTTGGCGCCTTCAGTAACCTAACTACTGTAGTTAACTACTTAAAATAGTAGTTTAACTAGTAGTTGCCACTACATTTCTGCAAGTAGTTGATAACTACTTTTTAACTACAATCAGGTAGTTTAACTAGTAGTTTAACTACATGTAGTTAACTACTGGCCATCACTGCTTATACAAGCCTCAGTGAGTGATTTAACGTGTGATACAGTTAGAATTTAGGGCTCAAAACCCTGCAGTCAAGCAGCAGTTACGAATAATACCCCTCAGGTTTTAAGCGCCGAGCAAATTACAACAACCGAACGACGTTTTCCTGTTCTCGTGCAGCTTTCGATAGCTTATACAAGCCTCAGTGAGTGATTTAACGTGTGATACAGTTAGAATTCAGGGCTCAAAATCCTGCAGTCAAGCAGCAGTTACGAATAATACCCCTCACGTTTTAAGCGCCGAGCAAATTACAACAACCGAACGACTTTTTCCTGTTCTCGTGCAGCTTTCGATAGCTTATACAAGCCTCAGTGAGTAATTTAACCTGTGATACAGTTAGAATTTAGGGCTCAAAACCCTGCAGTCAAGCAGCAGTTACGAATGATACACCTCAGATTTTAAGCGCCGACCAAATTACAACAACCGAACGACGTTTTCCTATTCTCGTGCAGCTTTCGATAGCTTATACAAGCCTCAGTGAGTGATTTAACGTGTGATACAGTTAGAATTCAGGGCTCAAAATCCTGCAGTCAAGCAGCAGTTACGAATAATACCCCTCACGTTTTAAGCGCCGAGCAAATTACAACAACCGAACGACTTTTTCCTGTTCTCGTGCAGCTTTCGATAGCTTATACAAGCCTCAGTGAGTAATTTAACCTGTGATACAGTTAGAATTTAGGGCTCAAAACCCTGCAGTCAAGCAGCAGTTACGAATGATACACCTCAGATTTTAAGCGTCGACCAAATTACAACAAGCGAACGACGTTTTCCTGTTCTCGTGCACCTTTCGATAGCTTATACAAGCCTCAGTGAGTAATTTAACCTGTGATACAGTTAGAATTTAGGGCTCAAAATCCTGCAGTCAAGCAGCAGTTACGAATAATACCCCTCACGTTTTAAGCGCCGAGCAAATTACAACAACCGAACGACTTTTTCCTGTTCTCGTGCAGCTTTCGATAGCTTATACAAGCCTCAGTGAGTAATTTAACCTGTGATACAGTTAGAATTTAGGGCTCAAAACCCTGCAGTCAAGCAGCAGTTACGAATGATACCCCTCAGATTTTAAGCGCCGACCAAATTACAACAACCGAACGACGTTTTCCTGTTCTCGTGCAGCTTTCGATAGCTTATACAAGCCTCAGTGAGTAATTTAACCTGTGATACAGTTAGAATTTAGGGCTCAAAACCCTGCAGTCAAGCAGCAGTTACGAATGATACACCTCAGATTTTAAGCGCCGACCAAATTACAACAACCGAACGACGTTTTCCTGTTCTCGTGCAGCTTTCGATAGCTTATACAAGCCTCAGTGAGTGATTTAACGTGTGATACAGTTAGAATTTAGGGCTCAAAATCCTGCAGTCAAGCAGCAGTTACGAATAATACCCCTCACGTTTTAAGCGCCGAGCAAATTACAACAACCGAACGACGTTTTCCTGTTCTCGTGCAGCTTTCGATAGCTTATACAAGCCTCAGTGAGTGATTTAACGTGTGATACAGTTAGAATTTAGGGCTCAAAATCATGCAGTCAAGCAGCACTTACGAATGATACCCCTCAGGTTTTAAGCGCCGACCAAATTACAACAACCGAACAACGTTTTCCTGTTCTCGTGCAGCTTTCGATAGCAAGCCTCAGTGAGTGATTTAACGTGTGATACAGTTAGAATTTAGGGCTCAAAACCCTCAGTCAAGCAGCAGTTACGAATGATACCCCTCAGATTTTAAGCGCCGACCAAATTACAACAACAGAACGACGTTTTCCTGTTCCCGTGCAGCTTTCGATAGCTTATACAAGCCTCAGTGAGTGATCTAACGTGTGATACAGTTAGAATTTAGGGCTCAAAACCCTGCAGTCAAGCAGGAGTTACGAATGATACCCCTCACGTTTTAAGCGCCGAGCAAATGACAACAACCGAACGACTTTTTCCTGTTCTCGTGCAGCTTTCGATAGCTTATACAAGCCTCAGTGAGTAATTTAACCTGTGATACAGTTAGAATTTAGGGCTGAAAATCCTGCAGTCAAGCAGCAGTTACGAATAATACCCCTCACGTTTTAAGCGCCGAGCAAATTACAACAACCGAACGACGTTTTCCTGTTCTCGTGCAGCTTTCGATAGCTTATACAAGCCTCAGTGAGTAATTTAACCTGTGATACAGTTAGAAATTAGAGCTCAAAACCCTCAGTCAAGCAGCAGTTACGAATGATACCCCTCAGATTTTAAGCGCCGACCAAATTACAACAACCGAACGACGTTTTCCTGTTCCCGTGCAGCTTTCGATAGCTTATACAAGCCTCAGTGAGTGATCTAACGTGTGATACAGTTAGAATTTAGGGCTCAAAACCCTACAGTCAAGCAGGAGTTACGAATGATACCCCTCACGTTTTAAGCGCCGAGCAAATTACAACAACTGAACGACTTTTTCCTGTTCTCGTGCAGCTTTCGATAGCTTATACAAGCCTCAGTGAGTAATTTAACCTGTGATACAGTTAGAATTTAGGGCTCAAAACCCTGCAGTCAAGCAGCAGTTACGAATGATACCCCTCAGATTTTAAGCGCCGACCAAATTACAACAACAGAACGACGTTTTCCTGTTCCCGTGCAGCTTTCGATAGCTTATACAAGCCTCAGTGAGTGATCTAACGTGTGATACAGTTAGAATTTAGGGCTCAAAACCCTGCAGTCAAGCAGCAGTTACGAATGATAACCCTCAGATTTTAAGCGCCGACCAAATTACAACAACAGAACGACGTTTTCCTGTTCCCGTGCAGCTTTCGATAGCTTATACAAGCCTCAGTGAGTGATCTAACGTGTGATACAGTTAGAATTTAGGGCTCAAAACCCTGCAGTCAAGCAGCAGTTACGAATGATAACCCTCAGATTTTAAGCGCCGACCAAATTACAACAACAGAACGACGTTTTCCTGTTCCCGTGCAGCTTTCGATAGCTTATACAAGCCTCAGTGAGTAATTTAACCTGTGATACAGTTAGAATTTAGGGCTCAAAACCCTGCAGTCAAGCAGCAGTTACGAATGATACCCCTCACGTTTTAAGCGCCGACCAAATTACAACAACCGAACAACGTTTTCCTGTTCTCGTGCAGCTTTCGATAGCTTATACAAGCCTCAGTGAGTGATTTAACGTGTGATACAGTTAGAATTTAGGGCTCAAAACCCTGCAGTCAAGCAGCAGTTACGAATGATACCCCTCACGTTTTAAGCGCCGAGCAAATTACAACAACCGAACGACTTTTCCTGTTCTCGTGCAGCTTTCGATAGCTTATACAAGCCTCAGTGAGTAATTTAACCTGTGATACAGTTAGAATTTAGGGCTCAAAACCCTGCAGTCAAGCAGCAGTTACGAATGATACACCTCAGATTTTAAGCGCCGACCAAATTACAACAACCGAACGACGTTTTCCTGTTCTCGTGCAGCTTTCGATAGCTTATACAAGCCTCAGTGAGTAATTTAACCTGTGATACAGTTAGAAATTAGAGCTCAAAACCCTCAGTCAAGCAGCAGTTACGAATGATACCCCTCAGATTTTAAGCGCCGACCAAATTACAACAACAGGACGACGTTTTCCTGTTCCCGTGCAGCTTTCGATAGCTTATACAAGCCTCAGTGAGTGATCTAACGTGTGATACAGTTAGAATTTAGGGCTCAAAACCCTGCAGTCAAGCAGGAGTTACGAATGATACCCCTCACGTTTTAAGCGCCGAGCAAATGACAACAACCGAACGACTTTTTCCTGTTCTCGTGCAGCTTTCGATAGCTTATACAAGCCTCAGTGAGTAATTTAACCTGTGATACAGTTAGAATTTAGGGCTCAAAATCCTGCAGTCAAGCAGCAGTTACGAATAATACCCCTCACGTTTTAAGCGCCGAGCAAATTACAACAACCGAACGACGTTTTCCTGTTCTCGTGCAGCTTTCGATAGCTTATACAAGCCTCAGTGAGTAATTTAACCTGTGATACAGTTAGAAATTAGAGCTCAAAACCCTCAGTCAAGCAGCAGTTACGAATGATACCCCTCAGATTTTAAGCGCCGACCAAATTACAACAACCGAACGACGTTTTCCTGTTCCCGTGCAGCTTTCGATAGCTTATACAAGCCTCAGTGAGTGATCTAACGTGTGATACAGTTAGAATTTAGGGCTCAAAACCCTGCAGTCAAGCAGGAGTTACGAATGATACCCCTCACGTTTTAAGCGCCGAGCAAATTACAACAACCGAACGACTTTTTCCTGTTCTCGTGCAGCTTTCGATAGCTTATACAAGCCTCAGTGAGTAATTTAACCTGTGATACAGTTAGAATTTAGGGCTCAAAACCCTGCAGTCAAGCAGGAGTTACGAATGATACCCCTCAGATTTTAAGCGCCGACCAAATTACAACAACCGAACGACTTTTCCTGTTCTCGTGCAGCTTTCGATAGCTTATACAAGCCTCAGTGAGTAATTTAACCTGTGATACAGTTAGAATTTAGGGCTCAAAACCCTGCAGTCAAGCAGGAGTTACGAATGATACCCCTCAGATTTTAAGCGCCGACCAAATTACAACAACCGAACGACTTTTCCTGTTCTCGTGCAGCTTTCGATAGCTTATACAAGCCTCAGTGAGTAATTTAACCTGTGATACAGTTAGAATTTAGGGCTCAAAACCCTGCAGTCAAGCAGCAGTTACGAATGATACACCTCACGTTTTAAGCGCCGAGCAAATTACAACAACCGAACGACGTTTTCCTGTTCTCGTGCAGCTTTCGATAGCTTATACAAGCCTCAGTGAGTAATTTAACCTGTGATACAGTTAGAAATTAGAGCTCAAAACCCTCAGTCAAGCAGCAGTTACGAATGATACCCCTCAGATTTTAAGCGCCGACCAAATTACAACAACCGAACGACGTTTTCCTGTTCCCGTGCAGCTTTCGATAGCTTATACAAGCCTCAGTGAGTGATCTAACGTGTGATACAGTTAGAAGTTAGGGCTCAAAACCCTGCAGTCAAGCAGGAGTTACGAATGATACCCCTCACGTTTTAAGCGCCGAGCAAATTACAACAACCGAACGACTTTTTCCTGTTCTCGTGCAGCTTTCGATAGCTTATACAAGCCTCAGTGAGTAATTTAACCTGTGATACAGTTAGAATTTAGGGCTCAAAACCCTGCAGTCAAGCAGCAGTTACGAATGATACACCTCAGATTTTAAGCGCCGACCAAATTACAACAACCGAACGACGTTTTCCTGTTCTCGTGCAGCTTTCGATAGCTTATACAAGCCTCAGTGAGTGATTTAACCCAGGCAAAAATCTGGAGTGGGACCACTTCAAAGTGGTTTATTGGACAGGTCCCACTTTGTGTGCGGGACCACTTAGTGACTGGGACCAGTTGAAAGTGGAACCAGCTTCACGATGGTCCCAGTTGAAGTGGAACCAGTGGAATTGATCCAGTGGCCCCTCTGCTAAGTGGTCCGGGATCCGGCCACTTAGCAGCTAGGAGCACTGAATGCATGACCGAAAATAATGTGTAGAAATGCACATATTGCTCAAGTAATTACCGTTTATTCTGCTAAAAGCATACACTGAGCAGAAAGAAATATTCAATACATCTCTACATGTACATACCACGTAGTATAAGTCTGATCACTCACTGTGTCTAGACAAAACATATATGCCTGACTGTTAGATGCACTCACGGACCACAGGGAGCTTTCGTTCGTTGGACACCTCACATCTTGTATTTTCTTAGAGAAGATGACACGACACTTCTGTTTTCCATGCAGGTCGCGACATACACTCCATTCCTCTTCACCGTACATTCGGAATCTTCTTATCCTGTTTCTCTTCAAGTTCCTTCGAAGTTTCTAAAATGAAACATATAATTAATAGTAATCAAAACATCACGGTCATCACTCATACCTGCAAACATTCGCGACGTGCAGTCCGATTGGCGTTTCACAGTGCGTTCTTGCCCCTACGCCGTTTACGTCTTCTTCGCTTCAAAACTCTTCCGGGAAATCGACAATGTGTTGCACAGGAACCATTGTCATCGCATTGTCTTACAAAGCGCACTGAAACACACGTAAATACTGCACAGGAGATACACCATCCTTGCGACGGCTACTGAAGACATAACCAACATAACCAACTTGCTGTGAGCCGTCCAACCGTCCAACTTCCAACTGCCACCTGCCACTCTCTCGCCTCTTGCCCTTTCTTCTCCCTCTCGGCTCTCACCGTTTGATGTTTGAATTGCCGTGGCGTCTTCACATTGCATCAGCCTCAGCAATTACCTTTTCTTTTTTTGTTGTTGTCTTTCTTCTAGTATTTAGCTTAATTTTTGTTGTTGTCGAGATGTATCTTTTTACATTTCTCTGGTACTTAATATGTTATGATATTCACCTCATATGAGAATGTGCACGAATTGGAGTTACAGGGATACAGCATTCGCAGACGCGCGCACCTGGATAAACAGCAATAAAAAGAGATCACGCCTGTGCTAAAATAGACCAGAGTAATAGATCAAACAAAACATGGCAAGTGTGGACAAGAAGAAATCTCATAGCGGGAAGCTGGGAAGCTGCCCAACTTGGAGTCTCACCGAGCATTCTGGGAACAAAATGGTACCTGTGAGGCTCCAGCTGGAACTTGTGGAACCATCTGAGACCAGAGTGGTACCACTGATGTCACCAAAGTGGAACTAGCCACCCAACTTGGGGATCCAGCTGGGACCATCCACATTCAACTGGAACCATTCCGGGACCATCAAACATCCAACTGGAATCAGTCCAGATTCAACTGAAACCATTCTGGGACCAGTCCAAATTTTCGCCTGGGAACGTGTGATACAGTTAGAATTTAGGGCTCAAAATCCTGCAGTCAAGCAGCAGTTACGAATAATACCCCTCACGTTTTAAGCGTCGAGCAAATTACAACAACCGAACGACTTTTTCCTGTTCTCGTGCAGCTTTCGATAGCTTATACAAGCCTCAGTGAGTAATTTAACCTGTGATACAGTTAGAATTTAGGGCTCAAAACCCTGCAGTCAAGCAGCAGTTACGAATGATACACCTCAGATTTTAAGCGCCGACCAAATTACAACAACCGAACGACGTTTTCCTGTTCTCGTGCAGCTTTCGATAGCTTATACAAGCCTCAGTGAGTAATTTAACCTGTGATACAGTTAGAATTTAGGGCTCAAAACCCTGCAGTCAAGCAGCAGTTACGAATGATACACCTCAGATTTTAAGCGCCGACCAAATTACAACAACCGAACGACGTTTTCCTGTTCTCGTGCAGCTTTCGATAGCTTATACAAGCCTCAGTGAGTGATCTAACGTGTGATACTTAGAATTTAGGGCTCAAAACCCTGCAGTCAAGCAGGAGTTACGAATAATACCCCTCACGTTTTAAGCGCCGAGCAAATTACAACAACCGAACGACGTTTTCCTGTTCTCGTGCAGCTTTCGATAGCTTATACAAGCCTCAGTGAGTGATTTAACGTGTGATACAGTTAGAATTTAGGGCTCAAAATCCTGCAGTCAAGCAGCAGTTACGAATAATACCCCTCACGTTTTAAGCGCCGAGCAAATTACAACAACCGAACGACGTTTTCCTGTTCTCGTGCAGCTTTCGATAGCTTATACAAGCCTCAGTGAGTGATCTAACGTGTGATACTTAGAATTTAGGGCTCAAAACCCTGCAGTCAAGCAGGAGTTACGAATGATACCCCTCACGTTTTAAGCGCCGAGCAAATTACAACAACCGAACGACGTTTTCCTGTTCTCGTGCAGCTTTCGATAGCTTATACAAGCCTCAGTGAGTGATCTAACGTGTGATACTTAGAATTTAGGGCTCAAAACCCTGCAGTCAAGCAGGAGTTACGAATAATACCCCTCACGTTTTAAGCGCCGAGCAAATTACAACAACCGAACGACGTTTTCCTGTTCTCGTGCAGCTTTCGATAGCTTATACAAGCCTCAGTGAGTGATTTAACGTGTGATACAGTTAGAATTTAGGGCTCAAAATCCTGCAGTCAAGCAGCAGTTACGAATAATACCCCTCACGTTTTAAGCGCCGAGCAAATTACAACAACCGAACGACGTTTTCCTGTTCTCGTGCAGCTTTCGATAGCTTATACAAGCCTCAGTGAGTGATCTAACGTGTGATACTTAGAATTTAGGGCTCAAAACCCTGCAGTCAAGCAGGAGTTACGAATGATACCCCTCACGTTTTAAGCGCCGAGCAAATTACAACAACCGAACGACTTTTTCCTGTTCTCGTGCAGCTTTCGATAGCTTATACAAGCCTCAGTGAGTAATTTAACCTGTGATACAGTTAGAATTTAGGGCTCAAAACCCTGCAGTCAAGCAGCAGTTACGAATGATACCCCTCAGATTTTAAGCGCCGACCAAATTACAACAACAGAACGACGTTTTCCTGTTCCCGTGCAGCTTTCGATAGCTTATACAAGCCTCAGTGAGTGATTTAACGTGTGATACAGTTAGAATTTAGGGCTCAAAACCCTGCAGTCAAGCAGGAGTTACGAATGATACCGCTCACGTTTTAAGCGCCGAGCAAATTACAACAACCGAACGACTTTTTCCTGTTCTCGTGCAGCTTTCGATAGCTTATACAAGCCTCAGTGAGTGATTTAACGTGTGATACAGTTAGAATTTAGGGCTCAAAACCCTGCAGTCAAGCAGCAGTTACGAATGATACCCCTCAGATTTTAAGCGCCGACCAAATTACAACAACAGAACGACGTTTTCCTGTTCCCGTGCAGCTTTCGATAGCTTATACAAGGCTCAGTGAGTGATCTAACGTGTGATACAGTTAGAATTTAGGGCTCAAAACCCTGCAGTCAAGCAGGAGTTACGAATGATACCCCTCACGTTTTAAGCGCCGAGCAAATTACAACAACCGAACGACTTTTTCCTTGTTCTCGTGCAGCTTTCGATAGCTTATACAAGCCTGAGTGAGTAATTTAACCTGTGATACAGTTAGAATTTAGGGCTCAAAACCCTGCAGTCAAGCAGCAGTTACGAATGATACACCTCAGATTTTAAGCGCCGACCAAATTACAACAACCGAACGACGTTTTCCTGTTCTCGTGCAGCTTTCGATAGCTTATACAAGCCTCAGTGAGTGATTTAACGTGTGATACAGTTAGAATTTAGGGCTCAAAATCATGCAGTCAAGCAGCACTTACGAATGATACCCCTCAGGTTTTAAGCGCCGACCAAATTACAACAACCGAACAACGTTTTCCTGTTCTCGTGCAGCTTTCGATAGCAAGCCTCAGTGAGTGATTTAACGTGTGATACAGTTAGAATTTAGGGCTCAAAACCCTGCAGTCAAGCAGCAGTTACGAATGATACCCCTCAGATTTTAAGCGCCGACCAAATTACAACAACAGAACGACGTTTTCCTGTTCCCGTGCAGCTTTCGATAGCTTATACAAGCCTCAGTGAGTGATCTAACGTGTGATACAGTTAGAATTTAGGGCTCAAAACCCTGCAGTCAAGCAGGAGTTACGAATGATACCCCTCAGATTTTAAGCGCCGACCAAATTACAACAACAGAACGACGTTTTCCTGTTCTCGTGCAGCTTTCGATAGCTTATACAAGCCTCATTGAGTAATTTAACCTGTGATACAGTTAGAATTTAGGGCTCAAAACCCTGCAGTCAAGCAGCAGTTACGAATGATACCCCTCAGATTTTAAGCGCCGACCAAATTACAACAACAGAACGACTTTTTCCTGTTCTCGTGCAGCTTTCGATAGCTTGTACAAGATTCAGTGAGTAATTTAACCTGTGATACAGTTAGAATTTAGGGCTCAAAACCCTGCAGTCAAGCAGCAGTTACGAATGATACCCCTCAGACTTTAAGCGCCGACCAAATTACAACAACAGAACGACGTTTTCCTGTTCCCGTGCAGCTTTCGATAGCTTATACAGGCCTCAGTGAGTGATCTAACGTGTGATACAGTTAGAATTTAGGGCTCAAAACCCTGCAGTCAAGCAGGAGTTACGAATGATACCCCTCACGTTTTAAGCGCCGAGCAAATTACAACAACCGAACGACTTTTTCCTGTTCTCGTGCAGCTTTCGATAGCTTATACAAGCCTCAGTGAGTAATTTAACCTGTGATACAGTTAGAATTTAGGGCTCAAAACCCTGCAGTCAAGCAGCAGTTACGAATGATACCCCTCAGATTTTAAGCGCCGAGCAAATTACAACAACCGAACGACTTTTTCCTGTTCTCGTGCAGCTTTCGATAGATAGCTTATACAAGCCTCAGTGAGTGATTTAACGTGTGATACAGTTAGCATTTAGGGCTCAAAACCCTGCAGTCAAGCAGCAGTTACGAATGATACCCCTCAGATTTTAAGCGCCGACCAAATTACAACAACCGAACAACGTTTTCCTGTTCTCGTGCAGCTTTCGATAGCTTATACAAGCCTCAGTGAGTAATTTAACCTGTGATACAGTTAGAATTTAGGGCTCAAAACCCTGCAGTCAAGCAGCAGTTACGAATGATACACCTCAGATTTTAAGCGCCGACCAAATTACAACAACCGAACGACGTTTTCCTGTTCTCGTGCAGCTTTCGATAGCTTATACAAGCCTCAGTGAGTGATTTAACGTGTGATACAGTTAGAATTTAGGGCTCAAAATCCTGCAGTCAAGCAGCACTTACGAATGATACCCCTCAGGTTTTAAGCGCCGACCAAATTACAACAACCGAACAACGTTTTCCAGTTCTGCAGCTTTCGATAGCTTATACAAGCCTCAGTGAGTGATTTAACGTGTGATACAGTTAGAATTTAGGGCTCAAAACCCTGCAGTCAAGCAGCAGTTACGAATGATACCCCTCAGATTTTAAGCGCCGACCAAATTACAACAACAGAACGACTTTTTCCTGTTCTCGTGCAGCTTTCGATAGCTTGTACAAGATTCAGTGAGTAATTTAACCTGTGATACAGTTAGAATTTAGGGCTCAAAACCCTGCAGTCAAGCAGCAGTTACGAATGATACCCCTCAGATTTTAAGCGCCGACCAAATTACAACAACAGAACGACGTTTTCCTGTTCCCGTGCAGCTTTCGATAGCTTATACAAGCCTCAGTGAGTGATCTAACGTGTGATACAGTTAGAATTTAGGGCTCAAAGCCCTGCAGTCAAGCAGGAGTTACGAATGATACCCCTCACGTTTTAAGCGCCGAGCAAATTACAACAACCGAACGACTTTTTCCTGTTCTCGTGCAGCTTTCGATAGCTTATACAAGCCTCAGTGAGTAATTTAACCTGTGATACAGTTAGAATTTAGGGCTCAAAACCCTGCAGTCAAGCAGCAGTTGCGAATGATACACCTCAGATTTTAAGCGCCGACCAAATTACAACAACCGAACGACGTTTTCCTGTTCTCGTGCAGCTTTCGATAGCTTATACAAGCCTCAGTGAGTGATTTAACGTGTGATACAGTTAGAATTTAGGGCTCAAAATCCTGCAGTCAAGCAGCACTTACGAATGATACCCCTCAGGTTTTAAGCGCCGACCAAATTACAACAACCGAACAACGTTTTCCTGTTCTCGTGCAGCTTTCGATAGCTTGTACAAGATTCAGTGAGTGATTTAACGTGTGATACAGTTAGAATTTAGGGCTCAAAACCCTGCAGTCAAGCAGCAGTTACGAATGATACCCCTCACGTTTTAAGCGCCGACCAAATTACAACAACCGAACAACGTTTTCCTGTTCTCGTGCAGCTTTCGATAGCTTATACAAGCCTCAGTGAGTGATTTAACGTGTGATACAGTTAGAATTTAGGGCTAAAAAACCCTGCAGTCAAGCAGCAGTTACGAATGATACCCCTCACGTTTTAAGCGCCGAGCAAATGAGAACAACCGAACGACTTTTTCCTGTTCTCGTGCAGCTTTCGATAGCTTATACAAGCCTCAGTAAGTAATTTATCCTGTGATACAGTTAGAATTTAGGGCTCAAAACCCTGCAGTCAAGCAGCAGTTACGAATGATACCCCTCAGATTTTAAGCGCCGACCAAATTACAACAACAGAACGACGTTTTCCTGTTCCCGTGCAGCTTTCGATAGCTTATACAAGCCTCAGTGAGTGATCTAACGTGTGATACAGTTAGAATTTAGGGCTCAAAACCTTGCAGTCAAGCAGGAGTTACGAATGATAGCCCTCACGTTTTAAGCGCCGAGCAAATTACAACAACCGAACGACTTTTTCCGTTTCTCGTGCAGCTTTCGATAGCTTATACAAGCCTCAGTGAGTAATTTAACGTGTGATACAGTTAGAATTTAGGGCTCAAAACCTTGCAGTCAAGCAGCAGTTACGAATGATACACCTCAGATTTTAAGCGCCGACCAAATTACAACAACCGAACGACGTTTTCCTGTTCTCGTGCAGCTTTCGATAGCTTATACAAGCCTCAGTGAGTGATTTAACGTGTGATACAGTTAGAATTTAGGGCTCAAAATCCTGCAGTCAAGCAGCAGTTACGAATAATACCCCTCACGTTTTAAGCGCCGAGCAAATTACAACAACCGAACGACTTTTTCCTGTTCTCGTGCAGCTTTCGATAGCTTATACAAGCCTCAGTGAGTAATTTAACCTGTGATACAGTTAGAATTTAGGGCTCAAAACCCTGCAGTCAAGCAGCAGTTACGAATGATACCCCTCAGATTTTAAGCGCCGACCAAATTACAACAACAGAACGACGTTTTCCTGTTCCCGTGCAGCTTTCGATAGCTTATACAAGCCTCAGTGAGTAATTTAACCTGTGATACAGTTAGAATTTAGGGCTCAAAACCCTGCAGTCAAGCAGGAGTTACGAATGATACCCCTCACGTTTTAAGCGCCGAGCAAATTACAACAACCGAACGACTTTTTCCTGTTCTCGTGCAGCTTTCGATAGCTTATACAAGCCTCAGTGAGTAATTTAACCTGTGATACAGTTAGAATTTAGGGCTCAAAACCCTGCAGTCAAGCAGCAGTTACGAATGATACACCTCAGATTTTAAGCGCCGACCAAATTACAACAACCGAACGACGTTTTCCTGTTCTCGTGCAGCTTTCGATAGCTTATACAAGCCTCAGTGAGTGATTTAACGTGTGATACAGTTAGAATTTAGGGCTCAAAATCCTGCAGTCAAGCAGCAGTTACGAATAATACCCCTCACGTTTTAAGCGCCGAGCGAATTACAACAACCGAACGACGTTTTCCTGTTCTCGTGCAGCTTTCGATAGCTTATACAAGCCTCAGTGAGTGATCTAACGTGTGATACTTAGAATTTAGGGCTCAAAACCCTGCAGTCAAGCAGGAGTTACGAATGATACCCCTCACGTTTTAAGCGCCGAGCAAATTACAACAACCGAACGACTTTTTCCTGTTCTCGTGCAGCTTTCGATAGCTTATACAAGCCTCAGTGAGTAATTTAACCTGTGATACAGTTAGAATTTAGGGCTCAAAACCCTGCAGTCAAGCAGCAGTTACGAATGATACCCCTCAGATTTTAAGCGCCGACCAAATTACAACAACAGAACGACGTTTTCCTGTTCTCGTGCAGCTTTCGATAGCTTATACAAGCCTCAGTGAGTGATTTAACGTGTGATACAGTTAGAATTTAGGGCTCAAAACCCTGCAGTCAAGCAGGAGTTACGAATGATACCCCTCACGTTTTAAGCGCCGAGCAAATTACAACAACCGAACGACTTTTTCCTGTTCTCGTGCAGCTTTCGATAGCTTATACAAGCCTCAGTGAGTGATTTAACGTGTGATACAGTTAGAATTTAGGGCTCAAAACCCTGCAGTCAAGCAGCAGTTACGAATGATACCCCTCAGATTTTAAGCGCCGACCAAATTACAACAACAGAACGACGTTTTCCTGTTCCCGTGCAGCTTTCGATAGCTTATACAAGGCTCAGTGAGTGATCTAACGTGTGATACAGTTAGAATTTAGGGCTCAAAACCCTGCAGTCAAGCAGGAGTTACGAATGATACCCCTCACGTTTTAAGCGCCGAGCAAATTACAACAACCGAACGACTTTTTCCTGTTCTCGTGCAGCTTTCGATAGCTTATACAAGCCTCAGTGAGTAATTTAACCTGTGATACAGTTAGAATTTAGGGCTCAAAACCCTGCAGTCAAGCAGCAGTTACGAATGATACACCTCAGATTTTAAGCGCCGACCAAATTACAACAACCGAACGACGTTTTCCTGTTCTCGTGCAGCTTTCGATAGCTTGTACAAGATTCAGTGAGTAATTTAACCTGTGATACAGTTAGAATTTAGGGCTCAAAACCCTGCAGTCAAGCAGCAGTTACGAATGATACCCCTCAGATTTTAAGCGCCGACCAAATTACAACAACAGAACGACGTTTTCCTGTTCCCGTGCAGCTTTCGATAGCTTATACAAGCCTCAGTGAGTGATCTAACGTGTGATACAGTTAGAATTTAGGGCTCAAAACCCTGCAGTCAAGCAGGAGTTACGAATGATACCCCTCAGATTTTAAGCGCCGACCAAATTACAACAACAGAACGACGTTTTCCTGTTCTCGTGCAGCTTTCGATAGCTTATACAAGCCTCAGTGAGTAATTTAACCTGTGATACAGTTAGAATTTAGGGCTCAAAACCCTGCAGTCAAGCAGCAGTTACGAATGATACCCCTCAGATTTTAAGCGCCGACCAAATTACAACAACAGAACGACTTTTTCCTGTTCTCGTGCAGCTTTCGATAGCTTGTACAAGATTCAGTGAGTAATTTAACCTGTGATACAGTTAGAATTTAGGGCTCAAAACCCTGCAGTCAAGCAGCAGTTACGAATGATACCCCTCAGATTTTAAGCGCCGACCAAATTACAACAACAGAACGACGTTTTCCTGTTCCCGTGCAGCTTTCGATAGCTTATACAAGCCTCAGTGAGTGATCTAACGTGTGATACAGTTAGAATTTAGGGCTCAAAGCCCTGCAGTCAAGCAGGAGTTACGAATGATACCCCTCACGTTTTAAGCGCCGAGCAAATTACAACAACCGAACGACTTTTTCCTGTTCTCGTGCAGCTTTCGATAGCTTATACAAGCCTCAGTGAGTAATTTAACCTGTGATACAGTTAGAATTTAGGGCTCAAAACCCTGCAGTCAAGCAGCAGTTACGAATGATACACCTCAGATTTTAAGCGCCGACCAAATTACAACAACCGAACGACGTTTTCCTGTTCTCGTGCAGCTTTCGATAGCTTATACAAGCCTCAGTGAGTGATTTAACGTGTGATACAGTTAGAATTTAGGGCTCAAAATCCTGCAGTCAAGCAGCACTTACGAATGATACCCCTCAGGTTTTAAGCGCCGACCAAATTACAACAACCGAACAACGTTTTCCTGTTCTCGTGCAGCTTTCGATAGCTTATACAAGCCTCAGTGAGTAATTTAACCTGTGATACAGTTAGAATTTAGGGCTCAAAACCCTGCAGTCAAGCAGCAGTTACGAATGATACCCCTCAGATTTTAAGCGCCGACCAAATTACAACAACCGAACGACTTTTTCCTGTTCTCGTGCAGCTTTCGATAGGATAGCTTATACAAGCCTCAGTGAGTGATTTAACGTGTGATACAGTTAGCATTTAGGGCTCAAAACCCTGCAGTCAAGCAGCAGTTACGAATGATACCCCTCAGATTTTAAGCGCCGAGCAAATTACAACAACCGAACGACTTTTTCCTGTTCTCGTGCAGCTTTCGATAGGATAGCTTATACAAGCCTCAGTGAGTGATTTAACGTGTGATACAGTTAGCATTTAGGGCTCAAAACCCTGCAGTCAAGCAGCAGTTACGAATGATACACCTCAGATTTTAAGCGCCGACCAAATTACAACAACCGAACGACGTTTTCCTGTTCTCGTGCAGCTTTCGATAGCTTATACAAGCCTCAGTGAGTGATTTAACGTGTGATACAGTTAGAATTTAGGGCTCAAAATCCTGCAGTCAAGCAGCAGTTACGAATAATACCCCTCACGTTTTAAGCGCCGAGCAAATTACAACAACCGAACGACTTTTTCCTGTTCTCGTGCAGCTTTCGATAGCTTATACAAGCCTCAGTGAGTAATTTAACCTGTGATACAGTTAGAATTTAGGGCTCAAAACCCTGCAGTCAAGCAGCAGTTACGAATGATACACCTCAGATTTTAAGCGCCGACCAAATTACAACAACCGAACGACGTTTTCCTGTTCTCGTGCAGCTTTCGATAGCTTATACAAGCCTCAGTGAGTGATTTAACGTGTGATACAGTTAGAATTTAGGGCTCAAAACCCTGCAGTCAAGCAGCAGTTACGAATGATACCCCTCAGATTTTAAGCGCCGACCAAATTACAACAACAGAACGACTTTTTCCTGTTCTCGTGCAGCTTTCGATAGCTTGTACAAGATTCAGTGAGTAATTTAACCTGTGATACAGTCAGAATTTAGGGCTCAAAACCCTGCAGTCAAGCAGCAGTTACGAATGATACCCCTCAGATTTTAAGCGCCGACCAAATTACAACAACAGAACGACGTTTTCCTGTTCCCGTGCAGCTTTCGATAGCTTATACAAGCCTCAGTGAGTGATCTAACGTGTGATACAGTTAGAATTTAGGGCTCAAAACCCTGCAGTCAAGCAGGAGTTACGAATGATACCCCTCAGATTTTAAGCGCCGACCAAATTACAACAACAGAACGACGTTTTCCTGTTCTCGTGCAGCTTTCGATAGCTTATACAAGCCTCAGTGAGTAATTTAACCTGTGATACAGTTAGAATTTAGGGCTCAAAACCCTGCAGTCAAGCAGCAGTTACGAATGATACCCCTCAGATTTTAAGCGCCGACCAAATTACAACAACAGAACGACTTTTTCCTGTTCTCGTGCAGCTTTCGATAGCTTGTACAAGATTCAGTGAGTAATTTAACCTGTGATACAGTTAGAATTTAGGGCTCAAAACCCTGCAGTCAAGCAGCAGTTACGAATGATACCCCTCAGATTTTAAGCGCCGACCAAATTACAACAACAGAACGACGTTTTCCTGTTCCCGTGCAGCTTTCGATAGCTTATACAAGCCTCAGTGAGTGATCTAACGTGTGATACAGTTAGAATTTAGGGCTCAAAGCCCTGCAGTCAAGCAGGAGTTACGAATAATACCCCTCACGTTTTAAGCGCCGAGCAAATTACAACAACCGAACGACTTTTTCCTGTTCTCGTGCAGCTTTCGATAGCTTATACAAGCCTCAGTGAGTAATTTAACCTGTGATACAGTTAGAATTTAGGGCTCAAAACCCTGCAGTCAAGCAGCAGTTACGAATGATACACCTCAGATTTTAAGCGCCGACCAAATTACAACAACCGAACGACGTTTTCCTGTTCTCGTGCAGCTTTCGATAGCTTATACAAGCCTCAGTGAGTGATTTAACGTGTGATACAGTTAGAATTTAGGGCTCAAAACCCTGCAGTCAAGCAGCAGTTACGAATGATACCCCTCAGATTTTAAGCGCCGACCAAATTACAACAACAGAACGACTTTTTCCTGTTCTCGTGCAGCTTTCGATAGCTTGTACAAGATTCAGTGAGTAATTTAACCTGTGATACAGTCAGAATTTAGGGCTCAAAACCCTGCAGTCAAGCAGCAGTTACGAATGATACCCCTCAGATTTTAAGCGCCGACCAAATTACAACAACAGAACGACGTTTTCCTGTTCCCGTGCAGCTTTCGATAGCTTATACAAGCCTCAGTGAGTGATCTAACGTGTGATACAGTTAGAATTTAGGGCTCAAAACCCTGCAGTCAAGCAGGAGTTACGAATGATACCCCTCAGATTTTAAGCGCCGACCAAATTACAACAACAGAACGACGTTTTCCTGTTCTCGTGCAGCTTTCGATAGCTTATACAAGCCTCAGTGAGTAATTTAACCTGTGATACAGTTAGAATTTAGGGCTCAAAACCCTGCAGTCAAGCAGCAGTTACGAATGATACCCCTCAGATTTTAAGCGCCGACCAAATTACAACAACAGAACGACTTTTTCCTGTTCTCGTGCAGCTTTCGATAGCTTGTACAAGATTCAGTGAGTAATTTAACCTGTGATACAGTTAGAATTTAGGGCTCAAACCCCTGCAGTCAAGCAGCAGTTACGAATGATACCCCTCAGATTTTAAGCGCCGACCAAATTACAACAACAGAACGACGTTTTCCTGTTCCCGTGCAGCTTTCGATAGCTTATACAAGCCTCAGTGAGTGATCTAACGTGTGATACAGTTAGAATTTAGGGCTCAAAGCCCTGCAGTCAAGCAGGAGTTACGAATGATACCCCTCACGTTTTAAGCGCCGAGCAAATTACAACAACCGAACGACTTTTTCCTGTTCTCGTGCAGCTTTCGATAGCTTATACAAGCCTCAGTGAGTAATTTAACCTGTGATACAGTTAGAATTTAGGGCTCAAAACCCTGCAGTCAAGCAGCAGTTACGAATGATACACCTCAGATTTTAAGCGCCGACCAAATTACAACAACCGAACGACGTTTTCCTGTTCTCGTGCAGCTTTCGATAGCTTATACAAGCCTCAGTGAGTGACTTAACGTGTGATACAGTTAGAATTTAGGGCTCAAAATCCTGCAGTCAAGCAGCACTTACGAATGATACCCCTCAGGTTTTAAGCGCCGACCAAATTACAACAACCGAACAACGTTTTCCTGTTCTCGTGCAGCTTTCGATAGCTTATACAAGCCTCAGTGAGTAATTTAACCTGTGATACAGTTAGAATTTAGGGCTCAAAACCCTGCAGTCAAGCAGCAGTTACGAATGATACCCCTCAGATTTTAAGCGCCGACCAAATTACAACAACCGAACGACTTTTTCCTGTTCTCGTGCAGCTTTCGATAGGATAGCTTATACAAGCCTCAGTGAGTGATTTAACGTGTGATACAGTTAGCATTTAGGGCTCAAAACCCTGCAGTCAAGCAGCAGTTACGAATGATACCCCTCAGATTTTAAGCGCCGAGCAAATTACAACAACCGAACGACTTTTTCCTGTTCTCGTGCAGCTTTCGATAGGATAGCTTATACAAGCCTCAGTGAGTGATTTAACGTGTGATACAGTTAGCATTTAGGGCTCAAAACCCTGCAGTCAAGCAGCAGTTACGAATGATACCCCTCAGATTTTAAGCGCCGACCAAATTACAACAACCGAACGACTTTTTCCTGTTCTCGTGCAGCTTTCGATAGCTTATACAAGCATCAGTGAGTGATTTAACGTGTGATACAGTTAGAATTTAGGGCTCAAAACCCTGCAGTCAAGCAGCAGTTACGAATGATACCCCTCACGTTTTAAGCGCCGAGCAAATTACAACAACCGAACGAGTTTTTCCTGTTCTCGTGCAGCTTTCGATAGCTTATACAAGCCTCAGTGAGTAATTTAACCTGTGATACAGTTAGAATTTAGGGCTCAAAACCCTGCAGTCAAGCAGCAGTTACGAATGATACCCCTCAGGTTTTAAGCGCCGACCAAATTACAACAACCGAACGACTTTTTTCTGTTCTCGTGCAGCTTTCGATAGCTTATACAAGCCTCAGTGAGTGATTTAACGTGTGATACAGTTAGAATTTAGGGCTCAAAACCCTGCAGTCAAGCAGCAGTTACGACCCAGTAAACCAACAATGACCTGTGGACGTCCCCAGAACGTTCAACTCCGGACAATAGAAACGTCCTTCGGACATCCCTTATCATCTCTGGGGCGTCTGTTGGACTACCGGTAAAGTGCCAAAGTCACATCCTAGGATCTCCTCAAAACGTCCTTATAACGTTCCGAACTACATTTCACGGACATGAAATAGATCTTTCTCCCATACTGTGTTTTCTTTCATGGCGTTCCCCGAATGCTGATAAAATGACAGAGATGCAGGCATCTGGTGGACAGACTTGCTGAAATGTTAAACAAGCCTGAGCAATGGGTAAACACTGGAGACTATACAAGACAGCTGCCCTGTGCAGTCTTCAGTGTTCACCAACTGCTCAGGCATGTTAATCAAAGATTGTCCACTAGCTTGCCTGTACGTCAGTTCATCGGTTTGTTCTACTCAACTCTGTTTGCACATCAGTGCCTATCTGCAGCACAGGAAAGCAACATAACATAACAAGACTCCAAAAGTTATTTATTTTATGCTGCGCAATACGAAAACACTTTCACTCTTGGTATTGTACTTAAAAATGTTTCACTTTCACTTGACTTAGTCACACAGCGTTGCCTGGTTCTCTTGATTTAATGTTGGGACACATCTTCAGCTCTCGATTCTTTTGATGCAGATTATTTGGCGTCTCTTGATACTGCACTTAAAAATGTTTCAGTCTTTGTTTGACTTAGTCGCACTGTCACACACATTTATCTGGTTAATGTTGGCCACGACGTTGCACTGCCGAAGATGTTGGAACACGTCTTCGGCACCTCTTGATATTGCACTTAAAAATGTTTCTCTCTTGACTTAACTTAGACCGCACTGTCGCACACAGTTCCCTGGTTCTCGATTTAATGGCGAGATGCATCTTCGGTTCTTGATTCCTTTGATGCAGTTCTTTGCCGTGGCGTAGCCGCCTTCTTATCGCAGTGTCCACATCAAACATAATAGTGTCACGAAGTTTTCTGTTTCGCTTAATGGCGTATTGGGTCAGATGCAAGATGAGACCAGACATAAAGCTCGTTGCACAGTCATTGCACAGCTCGTGCTCGTTGCCCGCAACGTCGCGCTCCTCAGCGCCCAGGAAACATACGCTTTTAGTATGTCACACCAACCTGCCCAAGTTTTAACATGATTTCATATGAAATATACACACAGGCTACTTCAAAATCTTCCTCTTGTGCGACTGCCATAATCCACACAAAGAACACGTTGAGTACTGGCTACGTTGCGGGCCTCACAGAACAGCACTGCATATGTGAGGCCGAGCCAAGGGGTTCACCATACTGAAATGCCAACAGCTATAATACCCTCTGCTAGAACTAGCCAGATCCACATGCTCACCTATCCAAGTCACAACTGACTATTGGCTTTGCTTACTGAAAAAACTTAAGCACTGGCAAAGTGGCGTTCATTATGACAGCCGCATAACTGGAAAGAAAGGACTCGACTTGCCATAAAATTCGGCGGTGCAGTGAGAGTGGCGCAAGTGATCTTTGTCCGCATCTGTAAAACATGGCAACTTTCAGATCATTTCTCGTAACACTCCTGTGTATGCTAGTTAATCGGGCATAAATGATGTCTGGAGTCAATGATAGAAAAAGCGCAAGCCGACTGTACTACGACTGTACCCGAATGTATTGTTATCACCGAAAAGAAGAAATTCACACCAGTGGCAATGCTGCTTTACGTGAAGATAATTTGGTCTTACCAACAGTCGGCAGCCCTGTTCATCTCGAAGCTGTAACACAGGACAGAAACGACGAGTGATAAGAACTTACTGCTTTTTCACTCGTCGTCCTTGTCCTGTGTTGCTGCTTTGAGATGAGCCGTCAGCACCAACTACCCACATTGCTACTGTAGTATCTGCAATCCTGTTTCGTGCAAAAAGTACAGTTTACAACATTTATATCACCCTGATAGCCAGTAAGAAGTGCTGCTGTTCCTACCTGATTCTGAAGGACACCTCGTGGCAGATGAGACTGGATCCTTTCTTGCCTCATCCGAGGACAAAATTACATAAACGTGGTTCATATTGAAGCGATAAACTGGGAATTCAGTTTCAGTGAGAAAACCTGTAGAAAAACATTTCTCAAAAGTAGACGTAAATGTTTTCCTGCAACAATCATGTGCCACATACCTCATTTCAATCGCTGGCCCTTGGTCTGCATGATTCATAAGCATCCTGCAAGTCTCCCCCATTTGTATGACAAACTGCCAGCTACAAGACAATTCCTAACAAAGCCAATTCAAGCACTAGCAGGCTACACAAAGTTCAGATAAATAATAGTAACCCCACGGGAGAGAAGCCTGAGCAGGAGGGCATGGAGTTTACCCAACAGGTAGCCTGCACTTACCATATTTTAAACAATAGTAATAACGGGTAGTAGAACCACACATTGAGATAAATGTACATAAATATCGAATCACTACTACCTACCAGCGTAATTGCAGTCCTGCATCGCTTGTAGTTTCTTCCGATTGAGCTGGCGCAGAAGTTGTAACACAAGCAGTTGTACATAATGCAGTGCCTGACGACAGAGATTCTAAATATTCACGTTTTTGCCCGTTTTGAAGAGTTGAAAGACGGAAACTGCGACCCGACGAGCCCGACGACCAACCGCAACGACATTTCAAAACACGTACTGATGCAGATGGCGCTCTGTCTTGCTCCTCGTGTCGACGACGAGGCCATTAAAGTTTCGGTTTCAAGTGAAAATTGTGCAAAGTTCGATTTCGGTACTCTGCGCGAATGTTTCTGGTATATTGACCCAACAAACAGTTGCAAACCACTTGGCAATCAAGTGGAAGCACTTTACTCTGAACCAGAGACGGTTTATTCCACTTCAAACCACTTTGGCATACAAATGGAACCACTTCGGATTCCAGTTCAGATTTTCACCTGGGGGACATCACCCACCGTAACCACCATTGTGATCTTTAAGGTTGCTTCATATATTTTTACTGTGCGTCTTTCAATATGCTTTCACCGTCTTTGTGCGACCTGACAGGGCTGTAGCGCCATGTACAACATCGAACACATATATGTGGCGTCACCAGAACTCTCTGAATTCAACGCAGTACTAGTAAGCAATGATTTTAGTAAGCGGGGTTTGTGCTGGCCCACCGTTTCATGCTTGCACTATCTTTGCAGCAGTTGGCAGGCGGGTAGTTTCACGGTCAAAATACTTCCCTCAACTCAGCGCAAGGCATTTCAACATTATTAATTGCTATCACGGATTGTGGAACTACAGCCCATATACTAAGTAATCACGCCCGAGCTGGAGGAAGACAAGCTTCGTGAGATTGATTACCAAAGTTTTAGCGTGATTCCATTTCCAACAAGCCCAAGTACTATACAGGGTGTTTATTTTGATGCTTTGCAGAATTTTTATAAAAAAAGCTGTGAGGGCAGCACAGATGTCATTTTTGCAATCGAATTATATGACCAGGCGGACATTCTCTCGCAGAATGTATAAAACTACAAGTTGACTAATTACATAAAATTCATTAATTAACTACTTAATTAGGGGATTCTGGGCAAAAGCGCGATAGCAGAATTAGAGACTATGCGTGTTGAAAGCCATTCCGCGTCTAGCAAATCCTGAAACACGCACGTGCGTTAAAATATCCATCCCTGAATTTTGACACGAAACCGCAGTGACTGGGAACGCAGGGAGCACAGCGCTCATTTCATGTCAGGGGCCACCTGATTTGGAGCGACGGAGATGATTGGAGTTGACCGATATGCTGGCCAGATAAACCGCTTTCCGGCCCTGATAAGCCTTCGTCGGCGTAGATGATGCGCTCTGAGGCGCGGTTCTTCGGTTTTGCTCATTTGCATACCAAAATCCAGCGACGAATATTTCACTGCACGCGCTCTTTTCTGGATTTTTAAAAGATAGAATGGCTTTGAACGAGGATTCACTCCAATTCTGCTATCTCGCTTTTGTCCAAAATTCCCTAATTAAAGAGTTAATTAATGGATTTTAGGTATTTACTCCAGGGTGTCGAACCGCAAAAAATACGGGTTCGGTTCAGGTTCGGGTTCGCGTTGTTTTGATTTCGTTCCGGTTCAGTTCCGGTTCGGCCAGGCCAGAAATCGAACCGGTTCGCAAACCGGTTCGCAGCCCCGAACCGGTTCGCGAACCGGTTCAACGCTTCCGTTATATATGTTCCATAAAACTGCTTTTATCAGGAAATGCGTGGCTAATAGCTTACTGCTGTTGTCTGCATTGACGTCTCTAGCGGTGAGGTAGCCCTTTAGTGAGAGAAATGAGAAATGGATGAACACTTATTGCAATTAGAGTTCACGCTGATGAAGCGGTGTAGTCCTGCTACTTTCTGTTCCCAAAATATCTTTTTTTCACACGCACAGTGCCAGCAAGATACACTTAAAGGAAGCCTAATAAGATGGACAGCGTAACATAGACGACAGTACTTGCCGGCACACTGCCTTCGCAGCGTGAATCGATCTGAAACCGTACTGAAGCATGTCGAAAATAAGCCTGCAAGCCTTACTCTGTCCGAGCTCAATCCACTTGTTATGAGCTTGTTAATCCACAACACAACGGCAATGTGTCACGACGACACAACTGCGCTACCAATAAGCAGAACCACATTTACTTTTCAAAGCACGACCAATCAAACAGGCACCGTTCTGCGTACGCTCCTTCTCCACTTCTCATGTTTCTGACTTGTTTAATTTGTGCTGCTCACGTGTAAAGGGAAATCTTGGGCGCTTATTTGATCACATATTCGTCCTGTAGAGCTATATAACTGGCCTACTCCATTCGTGTTTCATTCGTCCGTGTGGGTGGCACCTGGTCTCTGAAGAATAGACGCCGCACCGCGTGCGTGGGGCGCTAGCCGCGGCACTCACAAGGACAACTGCGCTTCAACACGTTAAAACGACGCTGAAAGTATACTTACTATACGTCGTCGTCTGACTGCTAGGTGAACATTTCTGAAATTTATGATATAGGCGCGTGATGATGATACCAATGTGTCTTCGTTCTGGGATAGAGAGGAACTCTCACGCTGACTTCTATTGTGTCCGAACCGTTTTGTTGCGAACCGGTTACCGTTATTATTTTTTACGGTTCTGCTCCGGTTCGGGTTCAACAGTGTCATGAAAATTTCGGTTCGGGTTCGGGTTCGGTTCCAGCAAAAATAACGGTTCGGGTACGGTTTTCGGTTCGGGTTCGGGTTCGGTTCGACACCCTGATTTACTCATCTTGTACTGACACACCCTCTTCCAGATGATGTCCGCATGGCCGTATAACTCAATTGCAAAAACGGCATCTGTGCTGCTCTCATAGCCTTTTAGAAAATGCTGTAAAGGATAAAAATAAAGGCCCTGTATTTTTGTTAGATCAACAAGCAGATCATTGCAAAACTTTGGACACAGAAACAAGGGACAAAAAGCCGGGGATGTTACCACGTAAATAGGGACATCTGGTCGCTTGACCTATATAGGTGCACTTTATCCGAGTACGAGACTTTTGTGTAGTGAAGCTTGAAATATGTGTGTTTCTACATTCCAAAAGTAATTCGCTCTCTTTCAATTCAGGTAAGCTTGGGCCATGCATTGCAATGTTGGTTTCGTGAACAGGTGATATGAATAATGATATGAGGAACAGGTTTCGTGAAATATTGGTTGTTTGATGTGTTACCTGCCATGTGCGCTTCAATAATGATTTCATACTTTTTGGTTCGATGCTCAAAATCACCATGGACCTGCCTTTCCAACATACTGTTCAAAACTGTGTTATGTATGTACTATGAAGCTGCAATAGTTTCAGCACAAAAATATGCATGCATTTCAATTTAAATTTGACAACCAGGTAGGATGTTGTCAGGAAGTCCCAGTGACATACTGCTCGGACATCCCACTGGATAAAATTCGGACATTTTTAAAGATATCTTAAAGACATTTTTGTGACATCCATGAGGGACCAGGACCTCAGGATCATGCGAGGATGTCCTTAGGACGTCGGTGGTTTGCTGGGGAATGATACCCCTCACGTTTTAAGCGCCGACCAAATTACAACAACCGAACAACGTTTTCCTGTTCTCGTGCAGCTTTCGATAGCTTATACAAGCCTCAGTGAGTGATTTAACGTGTGATACAGTTAGAATTTAGGGCTCAAAACCCTGCAGTCAAGCAGCAGTTACGAATGATACCCCTCACGTTTTAAGCGCCGAACAAATTACAACAACCGAACGACGTTTTCCTGTTCTCGTGCAGCTTTCGA
Source organism: Ornithodoros turicata (assembly GCF_037126465.1). NCBI lineage: Eukaryota > Metazoa > Arthropoda > Arachnida > Ixodida > Argasidae > Ornithodoros > Ornithodoros turicata. Next base: position 44,527,845 of record NC_088206.1, on the reverse strand, counting down.
TAGCTTATACAAGCCTCAGTGAGTAATTTAACCTGTGATACAGTTAGAATTTAGGGCTCAAAACCCTGCAGTCAAGCAGCAGTTACGAATGATACACCTCAGGTTTTAAGCTCTGATACAATATCAACAACAGAACACAGCTTTCCTGTCCTCATATAGCCTTCGATAGCTTGTAAAACCCACAGTGAGTGACGTCACATGTGATACAGTCAGAATTTAAGGCTCAGAAACCCGCAATCAAGCAGCGGTGTCGAATGATACCGCTCAGGTTATCAGGGCCACGATATGTCTGCCACAATGACTAGCGTTCCGCGGATAGAACAAACCCTGATGGTGATAGAAGATCACTGAACTAACCATAAGTCAAGCACAAGGGCTACAACAGTGCTGATAGAAAGCAATCATTGCAGTTGCAAATGCCATACATTTTGTTAAAGGAGCATGGAAATAATTTAGAACATATATTTTTTCACCGCTTGATACGAACATACTAGCTTCATAAACTGTCACGCAAAATATTTCCTTCGAAAAGCGCGAATTTCTTGAGAAAATTAGTTTGCAAGAATGCGCTCCGCGGCGACAGTCTCCCCCAAGCAGAGTCTGGCCTGTGGTGACGTCAGGCGGCCGACCACTTGATTGGCTGCCGGAGGCGTCCGCTCCCCGCCAGAACCGTCTGCTAGCTCCGGTGGCGACTTACCGACTGAGACGCTGTTGCTATTTATTTGCGTTTGACATTCACTTGCGTTCTTACATGATTTGTCTCGTACGTTTTGCATAAAACAAGACTGCGATCAGTGTAAAAGGTGTGGCTATGCCTCTGTTTTGCCGTGACGGCCCAGGGTGAGGTGGATCCTACGCGGTTGTGGTTTCTGTTCCGATTGTGCTGAGGTGTCGTTAATTAGTGAACAGTATTGTGCCTGTGTGTGCAGCATATATATGATACGACTAAATACATTCCTGTCAGTTGGAGATTTATTCCATGTGCCATTGTTGTATGCTGCGTATGACCATTCAAAAAAGAAAAAGCTTATTTGGCCATGTGTTTTGGGGTTTCCCACAGATCGCTAGCAGATGAACTCTACTGACTTTATTTTGGTATCCATGTTGTTGTGCTTGTGGAGACGTTGCGCTCCTGGTATCAGTAAGATATGGTAGCGCAATGTTACACAGCTATGCATTCATCGGTCCGCTCTTTCGCCTCAGAGATGCCAGTGTCCATGCGGTTCAGAGCCCATAGTGTTCACGACAACACGGAGAAGTCATGATGGTCGACGACCTCTTCAAGTGTAAACACTGGTCACTGCGCCGCGTCTTCATGAATATGCATTTGTAACCAAGAAGAAGCACTATATTTCAATCCGAATGTTCGTTCACACTTCGCAGCATCACTTACCAGCCTCCGGTACATTCGTGTGGCGAAATCGAAGCTGGCGGAGCTTAGGCTCCTACTCCATAAAACGTTTCGTCAAGAAGAGCAGACGTGTCGCCTAAAGAGTGTTCAGTTCACCACCTGTCCTTTCCACGACGTCCGATGAACAACAACGCTTCCTGCTCGGTCGGCTTGCCGGCGCCGCGACGCCGGAAAAAGCGCAAAAAAGAAAGAAAAAGCCGGGCGCGGCCATATGACGTCAGCGGCTGGCAGCCGAGTGAGGGGGGCATTTCTGCCTCGAGATTCAAAGCTCCCTCGCGCTCCAGGGGTCGGATTCACAAAGAGCTCGTGCGACGGAATCTGTCGTATCTCCGTCGTACGGGACTTTCCACTTTCCACTTTCCACTTGGGATAGAGTACAGGATATGGTTTAAATCTCGCGATATGTATAGCTATTACCGAAAAAAGAGCGGCTGTGCGTTCTTTTCGGTGAATCTCTTCGCGACGAGCACCAGATGTTGGCCAGACAATGCATGCCAAGGCTTTAACTACACCTCAACAAGGTGTCAGGGCGTGCTGTGGGGCAGCGTCCGTTGACCAACATGCTCTATTAGTGACATTGGCCCATGCTTGTTTCAATCATTCTTGGCCAATCAAGTCGTCTGCCGACCGACTGCCGATGGCCGGCCGATCATCGGTAGTCGGCAAATTCCCATTGGGATAATAAATAATTGCTGTACATGTATATTTTTCCTGTTATTAAATCGGTTAGACGTTCGGCGTCGTGGTGGGTATCTCTCTCTTTCTTTGTGCTGTTTTTACACCGTACCAACTACCTCAAGTGTCTGCGTTAGTTTGGTTAGATTTCTAAATTTGAAACTCCGTGTGCTTCATTATTCATCTCCGGCTAACTTGACACGATATACTTTCAGTGAATACCAGCAGGACGCTGTTAAGTTGACCACCTGGCCATGTTTTCTACCAAATTCCCCAAATTTCTGGATTTTGCAGAGGATTTGACAAACCCGGATTTGAAATGGGATTTGATTTGGCATTAAAAAAAGGCAAATAAGCAAGAACGATGCTTCACATTGTTTTCCATAATATTAAACGGGCTAGTACTCATTTCATTTCATTTATTTAACACTTAAAGGCCCGAGGGCATTACATAAGGGGAAGACATCCTCCATGTGGAACCTATCGTGCATCTCATCGAGATTGATCATCACAGGAAAATTCAGCCCAACTGATGTATAGAGCTGATTTTTTCGGGACCTGAGTACGTGTTGTTTTATACATATGTGCTTTTTAATTTTTCGTTTTGTATGCTGTACGTACTTATTGCTTACTTTTATTTGTATGTATCCCCGCCACAGTAATGTCGTAAGGCGTTTTTGCGTAATAGCAGAAGTAAATAAGCACAGAAAAAACTAAAATTCTGGATACATAATGATTTCATTTGCTTCTCGAAAATAAAGAGCTGACTTGAATCCGATTTGTTTCATCAAATCCATATCACTGGCATGGGGTGCCTCATGATGACCCGTGAGAAACATAGCGGTGATGCACAGTACCCTTGACAAATTACAAAGTGCTTCGCATGCTTCAGATACACTTTCAACGTTTCGAATATGAACGGGCTCCTATAGCCATGACGGCTTCAACCGGTTTGAACGACTTCAACACACAAACCCAACAAACTACAAAGCAGGCAAAACGTTCCCAGTATTTCAACAACGTGAAAAAGACCGTCCGTGCAACATTCGTGTGAAAGAACAGGCCTACTAATAAACAGCACAACAAAAAATGGTGAAATTGAAATAATGGCTTCATTTTTCCCGCGGAGGCAACTAGAATGCAAGGCGTCCCACACAGCAGCCAATGAGAAGTAGGAGCTGCATTTTTGCGCGGAAGCACCTGGAAGAGTGAGTGACGCGGCAATGATACCCCCATCGCAGTGTTGCCACATCTACAGATTTCTATGGAAATCTACAGATTTTCAGCAATATCTACAGATCTGCAGATTATATCTGCAATCTACAGATTTTTTCTACTCCATGATGAAATATGCTTGAACGTGGGCTACACAAAATACACGAAGATACACAACGATCGTTGTGTATGTTCCTGTGTGTTCCCATGCTCAGGCTTGTTTCATTTCATGCACCAGCTAACCTGCATTTACGCTATTTTGTTATCTGTTCTGTCAAGTACGATTCACGATGTGCCGCTCACGTGTGAAAAATCACAACTGTTTTTTTCTGCTTGTTTCGTGATGCGCGCGTCAAAAAATGACGTCAGTCAGAATAATATTTGATATTCTTGTCACTCGCACGGAAGCTGTTCGGACTTATCGCATGATCTAAATACTTTTAGCTGACTATGCATTCCGCTATTTACTAACAACTATGGTTAGATAGCGCCTATGTATTAACTGCTTGATTTTTCATTTATGCCTCCACTGGAAGCAAATAGACCTCGCGCAGTCGCCGGCGCATTGGCAACGACGCACACGTGATGGTATATGCTATTTCTGAGCTGTCTGCCTGCCGGTGTGTTGCTCTGGGTGGGGGAACCCCGCGTGCTGGACCGACTTCACAGGCAACTGTGCCAGCATTTGTCTTAGAGCATCTGAGGAAAGCCCAGGCAAAGCAACTAGACAGCACAGCCGGCTTCGACCCCAGTACAGCCAAGGCACTCTGTGCAGCTCCCCAATAACTTTTACCGTGACATATTTTCGTTGTTTCGACGCAAAAAGCGAAATAGAAAATGTCAAACGATGAAATGCACAATATCCCGGCCTCAAAATGATGTTAATTCAGCACATTATATATTTTACCGCAATCTACAAATTTTTACGAAAATCTCCATACTTTTTAATGAGTGATCTCCATACTTTTCCTCTGATGGGTGTGGCAACACTGCCCCATGGATACCCCTCAGGATCTAGCGTCTTGTGCTCGTCTGTGCGTTGCATTTGTGCGTTGTTGGAGTTTTTGTGGTTTTTCGTGCCTTTTGCTGTTTGCTGCTTATTGAAGTCTTTGCGGAATGTGGCATGGGCCGTTACCGCGTCGCGAAGGGGTGCAAAAAAACTCCCGGATTTTCGCTTTCCCGCTTCCCAACCGACGACGACGAGAGGTACGTATGTTTCTCACACTGTCAAGCGCATTTGTTTGGCGTTGTTTGTGCCACGACCTACTAGATTATAACGACCATGTCACAATTACCAGTTCTAACGAACGGTACTTACCTGAAGTTAGAGCTGGAATTATACGATATATAGGGAGACACTTACTATCAGGGTTTACAAATGCTTTTTCCTCCTTTCCACTAGTCAGATCTCAAATTCAAAGCCAAGTTCCAAAACAAAATCCCAGGTGTCGCTGCTGCCCCTGACTTCCGTATATAGCCCGCTCTCCTTTACACAACTCGTCTTTCCGATAAGTTAGGTCAGTAGAGAGGAGACAGGAACGAGAGGGATTCGAGTGCAAATAATATTTATTCGTCCAAACTAGGCATTGCTGTTGGCATGGGATAGCCGGGCTGCCCTAGTATCTGCCCCGTCCTGCAGGGAAAGAGACAGAAAAAAAAAAACAGATTGAATGGTGGAAGAGCCTGGGTGGGTGTAAGGAACGGACGGGTGTAGACACCTGATAGTAAGTGTCTCCCTATACATCGTATAATTCCAGCTCTAACTTCAGGTAAGTACCGTTCGCTAGAACTGGTAATTATACTTCTGCATATGTCGCCACACACTATCAGGGTTTACAAATGCTTCTTCAAAGCTGTGAGGGCGGCACGGCTAACTGAGTACCTGCACTCCAAAGTGTGTGCTTGCGCGCGAGTCACGCCTGTAAAAACGGTTGAAAGTGGTGTCGGAAGACCAGTCTGCCACTTCCAATATTTCTGCAATTGGGACCCCCTTTCCCTGAGCCTTTGAGGTGGCTGCCCCTCATGTGGAGTGGGCCTTGAAAACAGACGTGTCAACCCCAGCAAGATCCAGAGTACGCTTCAGTCAATTTGCTACAGTATCCCGGGAAGCTGGTTGGAAGGGTTTCTGGGTAGTTAGAAGGATTTGCGAGTGGCCAGCCCGGTAAGGAAGGGTGCGAGCAATGTAGGATTCTAGTGACCGAACCGGGCAGAGAAGCGGGACTTGAGAAAGAGCAGAAGCGAAGACCGACGGCCAGGGCTTAAACATGCGAGAAGTTTTCCTCAGGCCAGACAGGGGCAGTTCCCAGCCAGAATCCCGGCGCTGAATGCCTTGTAAAGAAAATAACACAAGATCTGCTGACCTGCAGGCTGTAGCCAGAACTAACAACATGGCCAATTTGTAGGTCAGGAGACGAATGTGCAGTGAGTCATTATCACCCAAAGATGAAAGGAAGGAAGTGACAGTCTCGACTGACCAGGTGGACGAGTATCTGGGACAAGGAGGGTTGAGGTGGAAAACCCCTTTAAGCAATCTGGAAACCGAAGGGTGCTCACCCAGAGGGAACCCGTCACAGACACCAATCGTTTGGGACAGTGCTGAACGATAGCTGCAGATTGTTCTGAATGCCAGGTGTTCCGCAAAATGCAAATAAGCCAGAAAGTTTAGGACTTGAGTTAAAGGGGGAGAAAACGGATCAACCGACCGTGCACCACACCAACTACTCCACTTCCGCCAGCAGGAGTCGTATGCCAGCCTGGTACCCTTTCGTCTTGATGCTGCCAAGGTGTTGGCAGCGTCTCCTGAAAGGCTAGAACTAACTCTGTGCTGCTCGACAGATTCCACACTGCTAGGTGCAAACCGTGACTCATTAGGGGGTGCTTGAGACCCCTGGCATTCACCAACAGATCTGGGGGAAGTTGGACAGCCCGAGGTTCCTTGCAAGCCAGTCGAAGGAGAGTGGGGTACCACGCTTGAGTCGGGCAATTTGGCGCTACCAGAATAAGAGAGCTCCGCAACGTGCACATCCTCAGGAGGCATCGATTCACCAGACTGAAAGAAGGGAAGGCATAAAGGCCGGTCCCTGACCAGTCCTGGCTGAACGCATCTATCCCTGCAGCCCCTGGGTCGGGCTTCCAGCTGAAGTAATGAGGCACCTGGTAGTTCGATAGATCTGCAAAAAGATCTGTCGAGATCGGGCCCCACAGGTGGTTTATCTTCCGAAAACCTGAGGAATGAAGCTTCCAGCTGCTGCTGTCGAAGCGAAAACGAGATGCCTGGTCTGCCACCAGGTTTTGGTTGCCGGGTATGTGCTGAGCTCTCACAGTCATCCCCCGATGTAGGCGCCAAGACCATAGCTGAAGTGCTACCTTGTTCAGACGAGGGGAACGGGCACTCCCCATCCGATTGATGGCTGCTACAGCTGCTTTGTTGTCTAACTGGAGGAGGATGCAGCCCGAAGCTGTAACCCTCCCCAGAGCTCCGAGGCCCAGGAAGGCTGCTACTAACTCCAACTCGTTTATGTGGAGCAAGGACTGTTCGCAGGACCACTGACGCTCGATCACATGGGTCTGTGAGCAGGCCCCCCAGCCTTGGAGGGAGCTGTTGGTCTGAATAACTTGGACTATTGGATTCCTGCGCAAGCTCCGACTGGGGCACAGAGGGAGGATGTTGCGCCACCACATCAAGTCCTGCATGACATCTGCCGAAGGCGTAACTATGGTCTCGTAGGAACCCACTCTCAGAGCCTGGATAAGGAGCAATGGGACGGACCCCAGATGAAGAGGAGCTTCTAGAACTGCGAGGGATGTCGCGTTCAAATGACCAATCGCCTTTGCGAGAACTTGAGCACGAACCCTATGTTGGCCCAGGGAGTCCAGAAACTGCTTGATGGCTAGCCCCTTCTCTCTGGGAAGGCAGACAGACAACGAGGACGTGCGAATCTCGAAGCCTAGAAAGATTAGCTGCTGGGACGGGATGAGGTGGGACTTTGAAAGGTTCACATGAACCCCAGGGAGTGAAGCAGGTGAACAACTGACTGTGTGTGAGACTCTAGATTGGAGGGGGACTGGTCCATGATTAGAATGTCGTCCAGGAAAATCACAAGACGTATCCCTTGCGATCTTAGAAAGGCCACGACTGGTCTCATTACCTTGGTGAAGACCCTCGGGGCTGACCTCAGCCCGAACGGGAGGACATTCCAATGGTAACAAGTTCCCTGATAGAGGAAGCAAAGCCAAGGACGATCCTGCTCTGCTATTGGAACGGAGAGGTAGGCATCCTTCAGATCGATGCGGACCAAGAAGTCGTCCTGCAGGAGCAGCTCCTTTACTGTATCCCAACCCTCCATCTTGAAATGCTCGTGGGAAATGTAGAGATTTAGCTGCTTTAAATTTAGGACTGGTCGTAGTTGGGAGTCCTTTTTTGGGACCAGGAAGAACGCTTTGTGAACCTGCATGACTCAAATCGCTCCTTTGCATAGCAACTCCTCTACAGCGAGCCTCCCGGCTGGTGTGGGTAACTGAGCGTGACAGCGCGAGGTCTGAACCTGCCGCGGGGGAGTGCGCGCGAATTCGAGGTTGTACCCTGCTACAGCTTTGAGAACCCAGGCATCCCGTGTGAGATTTAGCCAAGTCCTCCTGCAGGAACCTAGCCTGCCGGCTGGCAAGGGTGAAAGTGGATGACTTACCTCTGGGACCTCGTGGAGCCCCTCCCTGTGGTCCACCAGAGAAGGGCCTCCATGAAAAGGGCTGGCAGGGGCGACGGGACGTGCCAGGTGCAGACTGAGCCGGCCGACTGCGTCAGGGATGCCGCGCGGTCCCCCAGGGATGCCGCGAAGGTGGACTGCCGTGCTTCGCGGAGGACTCTTACTGCTTCGTTGCGGGTCCTTATCTGCTCCAGCAGACCTTGTCCAAACAGCAGGGTGGAGCCCTCTTCCTGGAGATCTGAGGACACCAGTGGGCGGAGCTCAGGAACAACGCGGCTGAGGAGGGGGGGAATGCTAGCCTGAGCTGGCGTCACTCCTGGGACAGGTGCGGGAGGGTCTGCGCCTGGGACAGCCGACACAACGAATTCTTGAGCTGGCAGAGGTGAAAGTCGCGCTTCCAGGGACGCGACTGCTGATCGATGCTGTGTACCGCCCGAAGGAAGGTGGAACAAATCGCTCATTCAGACAATGCTCCCGTTGTTGGGAGGGCTATCCTGCACGAAGCAGCTGCAAGCACGTCACATTTCAACCACGTAAATTGGTCTTCCAACCCCGAGATTGGCCTTCTGGCCACGTAATTGGTCTTCCGACCCTGAGTCGGGCCTTTCGGCTCCGAGAATTGGCCTTCCGGCCCCGCAAATTGGTCTTCCGGCCCAGAAGTCGAGCCTTTCGGCCTCGAAGTGGCCTTCCCGCTCTGAAAAGTGATATTCCGACTCCGAGAGAGGGTCCTTTCAGCTCTAAGACAGGTCAGTGTAAGTTGTGATCCCGTGGAGGAAGCAACCACAAACAACGAACAAAAACGGGAAGAAAATGGGGAACCTGTCACGGGTAGTTCAAGAACGTAGCACAACAGCTACGTCCAAACTGTAGGTTGGGTTGGAGGAACCAGGGACACAGAACCAAACTTACCTTGTTAAGCTAACAAAGGACAAGGAACTTTCGAAAGTAAATCCGTAAATCGCGCTCAAGAGGCTAATATCAGGACTGACTAGTCAAAGAGGAAAGACAAGTGGGGTAAAGGAGAGCGGGTTATATACGGAAGTCAGGGGCAGCAGCGACACCTGGGATTTTGTTTTGGAACTTGGCTTTGAATTTGAGATGTGACTAGCGGAAAGGAGGAAAAAGCATTTGTAAACCCTGATAGTAGTGGCGACATATGCAGAAGTATAATCAGCAACCCCTATGAGGAGCCCGTCCGCACGATCCGCCAGGGGCGCTATTCATCGGCACGCCAGGCACGCCACGATTGGACGATGGAAATTTGAATTCTGAACGCGCAGAAGCGTATGTACGACTACCGTAGCAGACGACAGCGATAGCTCCTATGAAAACGCGTAGAATGATGATGATAATCAACCTCAGAATGAAACATCTGTGGAACGTCCGCCGCTTGTACAGAAATACTAAGGTAAGCTGAAATTCAAAGTATTGTAGAAGTTGAGGAAGCAATAACTGGGACGATGAGAAGCGCCACCGCTAGCTTCCAAAAATGCGGCGATGGGAAGGGGTGCCCACGACACCCACGACCACTGATCTCTATGTATAAAGGCTGGACCATAGAAATCTTAAGGAGTATGCTAGAAGGAAACCTCCGAAACTGGGACGTACGGGCGAGGGGAGCGCCATATTGAATCAGCTACTGTTGCCGCGGCGCATGCATGCAAAGGAATCCAGTAAGCATACAGCAAACATAACGCCAAAATGTTTTTGGAACAGTAACACACAGCCAGAACCCATGAAACCGTAAGATATATGAAAACACATGCACACACACACACACACACACACACACACGCGAAGAAACAGACACGACACGGATGCCACATGGGGACGCCGTCTCCGCCGCTGCCGCTGCCTAAACCAGCTTTGACTACAAGCCTGGATAGGGGCGGACACTGACAAAATATGTAGCCGACGGAAGCTGAGGAGCAACCGAGCAAGTGTTGCAACAGTTTTTGGAACTGTGACTGCTTTCACGGGCTGGAAATACACGACGTTTCCTCGGCTGATTCAATATGGCTGCCTCCGAGCGCATACATTGAGAGAGGGAAGAGCCCCATTCAAGTGCTTTGCTCTCCTCCGATCCTCCTTTCCTTCTAGCCTCTCTCCGTAAGATTTCTATGGGCTGGATAGCGGATGGGTGAGGGTATCGGATGTAAGGGTACGCCAACCGGCCGCCATATTGCGGTGCTCAAAAGAGCCATTACAGCCCATTGGAATGCATGTAAGCTGTGACAAGTTTTGCTGTTTATGAGCGCTTCCCTTGCTGCTTCGCTAAAATTTTGCCACGGATCGCTGCAGAAATCCCTCGTGATTGGATTCCTTACGTTTTTTGTGTGAAATCCTGTCACATACATGTTATTTCCATTCTATTTCGTACTCGTGTGAGGTCGTGTCGTTCCAATTTTGTACTTTGAACTTAGATTATGTGATTTGCTGGTTTTGTGTGGTGTTGTATTTGTTGTGTAACGTTTCCTTTGTCGTCTGTCAGCGTGTGCAGCGTGTTGCTTCTCGTGTTTCTCCCATTTCCTTTCTGCTCGGGGGTGTGGAGTGCCAGGGAATGTTTGGCCCGTTTGTTTATGTAACCACCTTAATATGCTTGCGTATAAACATTATGCTTTGCACAGGAAGTTTAGATATGACTAGCTATGACACGAAATGCCGAACTAAGCACTTCCAAAGGACTAGAATGATATGTGATATAAAGGCTATATGACGGTAAAAACATATCGACTAGAAATATGTGCACTGGGGAAGTAAATGGCGGTAAAGACAGTTCAAAATGACTAGAGGTAGAGTGAATAAGTCATAAAAAGGCTAAGTAGCAAGGTCTTGTGTTGAAAGCTCCAACATCAAAGTATCACAAGTCCAGTTGCAACAGCAAGTTTGAAGCAGTCAACCAAGTAAGTGGGCAGAGTGCATTACTGGTTGTTGAATATGATCAACATTGACAATTTCTTTCGCAGATGAGGCCTGGCTGTCACCTTCTCTGTATATTCCTTGGCAAGGTGGTGCAGTCCGATACTGCTGTAGCACTGGGAAACTTCTTTGATCAGACGGATCACATTCTTTTCATTTGGGCTGCATTCAAACATATATTGTCACAAACTTAAGCAGGGAGAATAAAGAGTAGACATTCGATGTTGAAAAATTATTTATTGTCTCTAAGTAAAGTAAACATGCTGGAACGCACCAAAGAGACATGTGGCTGGTGTGTTTGTATGTCCCACTAATACGAGTTTGTGCTTTAGGCAAAATTTTCATGCAATACTTTTTTTCTTTATATGCTTTTGCCCACCTTAGTACTGTTCTATCCAATATGGAGTGGCTTTTAACTGCATATGAATGCATAATTCAGGAGTGTTTTCATGTATTGGACTAGTTGCAGCTTTAAGGTGCCCTTCATGCAGTACTCATTCCAATCATCAACCATCGCTTGAAACTCGTAACTGGGGAACATGATTCATAGAGGCTAGACTTTCATGCAAATACACACTTTCAACCAGAGTTCGAGGCAACTCATTACTGTCACTAAGTTCCTTTTTTTTTTTTTTGGTAACTTATAACTTAACTCTCTACTTTTGCGCCGTGGTAACTTTCAGAGGAACTCATTTCTTTTTCAGGTAACTTTGCCAAAGTAACTTAAGCTAAGTTCCAAGTTACTTTTAATTCGCTTTTCACTCACGTCCACTTGTTTTCTTGCTTTCTCTCCGGTTCTTCCATGGCCTTTTATGTCATAAAACGTGGTGTTCAGTCAATGACAGTATTCTGTTCAGGAAGTAAGAACCGCTGCTACTGAAATGAAGCTGAACCATTGTGTGCCCACAGGGAATAAGATGCAAAGCGTTCGCATTGTTGGACATAAACGAAAACTCAACGCAGGCAACTCAGGGTCGAACTCAACTGCTCACACGCGCTGCACCTGTGTAGTGCTATTTTGTGTCCGAAGTAACTTGGGAGTAACTCGTTCATTTTTTTAAGTAACTCCGTAACTGCGAGTTACGTTTCGGGCTGAATAACTTTCACACGGTAACTTCGTAGGGAGTTCCTTTTGACTGGTAACTTCTCGATCTCTTTCAACTCTGCATGCTTTTTGTACACTGCATAAAGTAAGATACTTTTGCCCCAGTGAATTTGTTGCGTGTTTTAAATGCATGCAAATGAATACCTAGAAGTGCACATTTTGAGCAAGATTAATGAATTTTTCATGCATGTGTGTTCAACCAGCTTTTAGTGCATATAAATCCGGCCTCTACATATGACGTATGCACTATTACTTTCTTTTGGGTGTTCTGGGAAGTCTAACTTGTTGGGTACAGCGTCAGGCCTCAGTCGAACGGTTTGCCCTGTTCTGTCGAAGCACCTGTCTTTAAAATGTTTGTTGCAGACCAGTGATGTCCTCGACGGCGTCCAGTCCCTTCGCCTGACATTCACCACACACTTTTTTAAATGTTGTGGGTGGCTGTGAGGGAACCTGCATTGAACAATTTATGCCATCAGTTACGTCAGGGATGACAAGGCTGATACAAGCAAGCAATCATCGATACCGTGACCAACAAACTGAGCCGTAGATCCCACACCCCAAGCACCACAATGTACTGGAAGTCGAGTGCATTAGGGGTGGACGGTATGTGTCTTATCAATGTTCTGTGGTTTCATGAAGGCCTTTCATCTACCCGTCCACCCCTATTGCACTCGACTTTCAGTGCATTTTGCTGCTTGGGACCTGACAAGCGCACTTCAACGCCTGCTACGTGCCGAGACCATACCCGTGAACTGCAGGAAATCTGGACTATCACAATGACTCTATCCAGATAACGTACTGCTTGCGTCTTGAGATACGAGTCACAAACTGCCGCGCACATGCTTCAACAGCAACGTTTTGTCGCCCCGCTCGTGGACTAATAAATCACATTTATTACTAAAACTAAGTCACTTACTTGTGAAATGTCGTCCCCGGTATCTTGCCAGTACGGGCAGTACACCCATAACCACAGCAGGCAGGCATGACACCACAAAAATGCTACGCAAAGGCGCATGCAGAATATGCAGCTGAGTGGCAATATGCAGCTGACGGCAATGTTTTGAGCTTCGCAAGATGGCGGCCGGCAGACTTGTACGTATCTTGAGTACGTACTCAAAATACGATATTTTAAATACTTTTTCTCGTATTTTGGTATTCTACTCAATACTCTTTGCGACAAGTATATTTATTATTTATTTAAATGAAGTATTTAAAATACTTTTTTCAGTATTTGCTACTCAGTAGTCAAAATACTTTTCTTCCTCGTCAAGCCGTATACAGCACACTTCCGCGCTGTGTCCAGATTTTCAGCTCAGTGGAACTTAACCCCCTTTTTCCTTTATTTTTTGGGGAATTCGCGCATCTGGTCATCTGGTACAATAGGCTAGTCCCACGCTTGGCCTTGCTTGTCAATAGCTCGACCCCTTCGTCAGAAAACGGTTCTTATTCATATTGCCAGATGAATCCCCAGGGGATTAGGTACAAGAAAATCCCAGCATTTATTTCCTTGGTCACCAAAACAATAAACACGCGCCAGGAGTTGAATGATCCGAGCTGACATACAGGAGGGATTACAGAGTTTTGTGTCAGAACATGTCACCAAAATTTACTTCACCAAAGTTCACCAAACATTACTTAACACCATGTCTTTGCAAATAAAAGATATGCGTAAGTATGGCGGATGAAGTTTCCTTTCATTTGTACGGCCGCGTTCAGAATACGGGTTTCACTTCAAGTCTGCTACTATTTTTCAATGGAATTGTAACAGTTTACAGCAGAAAATGGGAGATTTTCGTAACTTCATTTTCCGTCATCGTTTCCCAATATTGGCCTTGAGTGAACCTGGAGTCGATGACGCCTTCAAACTGTCAGGCTACGAGGTGCACTCCTCCCGTCGACCCAATAGCCAGAGTAGAGCCATGTTGTGCGTGCGAAAGGACATACCGTGTGCCCTCATACGGGTGTCGACAAATGAAAATTTCGAATACGTCACGTGCCGCGTTCGACTCAAGAGCACCTACATTACTGTGACCAGTGCGTACGTAGCGTCGAACGTAAGGGTTACCGAGGAACAGATTAGAGACCTACTTGCTGGCGTTCCTGCACCGGTCATTGTTTGCGGGGATATGAACGCCCACAGTGTACTGTGGGGCAGCCAGCACACTGACGCTCGTGGGTGAATATTTGAAAGTGTAGTGACTGACCTTGACCTCACTGTTCTCAACGACGCGTCATCAACGTTTTTTCGCGGCCTGCGTTGCCACAGCTGTATAGATGTCACCCTATGCTCCACTGAAGTTGCTCATCGTATTGAGTGGGGCACGCATACTGACTCATTGGGGAGTGACCATATGCCTGTGCTCATTGAGCACCGTCCTTCAGGGTCACTGAAAAAACGGCGACGCGTGAATGTAACGGACTGGCCGCGTTATAAACTCCAATCAGCTCGTGACATCGTCCGCGCAGCTACAGATACAGCTGAAGATTTTGCAGCTGCGGTGAAAAAAAACGCGGAATCTGCATCGAAAGCTATCACGGTGCCCAATACCTACACACGCGTCGATGCAGAATACGAAAGGCTTCGTGCGATTCGACGCAGAGCGGAAAGGAGATTCCGACGATCCGGAAACCCAGACGACTATCGGGAATCATGCCGGCTACAGCGTATAATACGGCGTCACCTACAAAGATTATCTCGGCAACAGTGGCGGTCTTTCTGTTCCACACTTTCGCCATTCACACCCATGACGCGTGTATGGCAGGTAGTCCGGTCGCTTGGGGCAGCAAACTCGCAATCTTACCCTTTCCGGGCTCTGGCTATTCATCACGATACTGATGAGAGGTCTACCGCAAATGAATTTTGCAAACTGTTTACTAGGCCATCTTTATCATCCACGACAACTGCATATCATGTATCAGTGGGAAATGCCAAACGGAGTACTGTGCTGACCGATAACGCGCGATGTGCGGCCTTGGATGCTGATGTCAGCCTAGCAGAACTTGACGCCGCTTCAAGTTCAAGAAGATGTAAATCGTCGCCAGGTCCCGACGGCGTTACCTACAAGCATATAGGTAGCCTACACATCAACGCTCAGAAGACTTTATTATGTCTAATCAATAAGAGCTGGAATGAGGGCAAACTTCCTGCGATATGGAAAATATCCAGAGTAGTGCCCTTGCTGAAACCGGGGAAATCTCCCAGGGATATGGCATCCTTCAGGCCAATTAGCTTGTCGAGCTGCGTGTGTAAGGTAATGGGAAAAGATGGTGCTAAGTCGAGTGGAATGGGTCATCGAGACACAAAAGCTGCTTCCAGAATGCATGTCTGGCTTCCGAAAGGGCAGGTGCACTATGGACAGCGTACTAGACCTGGTGACCTTCGTAGAACATGAACGCGCGCAAGGTCGCACGACAGCGGCGGCATTTTTAGACATCAAAAGGGCGTACGACACGGTCAGTTACAGCCACGTCCTATATGATCTGTATAGCCTAGGAATACAAGGTCGGTCTCTACGGTGGATCGCAGACTACCTTGCAGGAAGGTCAGTGTATGTGCAAACCGAAGACGGGAATAGTGACAGTCATGGCCTATCAAGCGGGGTGCCACAGGGCGGCGTGTTGAGTCCCCTGCTGTTCAACGTGGTCATGGCGAACCTACCGCAACGGTTGCCGAAGAACGTGCACATTAGTATGTACGCCGACGACATCTGTATATGGTGCTCTGGTGTGCAGATGCCCGCATTGCGGCAGCGTCTTCAAAATGCCTTAGATTGTACGGTCTCCTTCTTAACGGAGAGGGGCATGGACATATCAGTCGAGAAAACTGTATTTCTTCCATTCAGTCGAAAGAAAATGAAGACTTTTCAATTGAAGCTTGACGACCAGCCAGTAAGGAGAGTGTCTCATCACCGGTTTTTGGGAGTAATAATCGACTCGCAGCTCTCGTGGGCTGCGCACATTAAACACCTCAGGGAAAGAACTGACGCACGCATCAACATCCTACGGCGCATCAGCGGCTCCCGCTGGGGAATGTCGACAGCGTCTCTTCTCGCCGTACATAAGGCACTTATTCGGCAAATGATGGCCTACCATTTGCCCGTACTGCATGGAATAAGCGACACGTCAGAGAGGACACTCCAAAGCGTACTATCGAAAAGCTTAAAAGTCTGCCTCGGTGTACCTTGTGCAACGTCAAATGTCCTAACTACAGTAGAAGCCAGAGAACTTCCATTAGATGTACTAAGGACGCAGGAAACAGTGCGGCACTACGTTCGTCTATGCACGCGGCATCACAAACACCCCCTTGCAAGGAAGGTGGCACGTCGAAATTCGCAATTCATCAACGTGATAGCTCCATATCGCAGTGCTTTACCAAAAGCACAGTTGACATTAACGGCGGTCGATCCTCCGTGGACACTGCAACTTCCTCGTATCGCGCTGACTGTTCCTGGCGTATATCACCAAAAAGCTTCACTACCATCCCCAGTGTTGAAACAGTACTGTCTGTCTCTGATGGAGAGCCATCGTGCTAGGACCGCAATTTTCACAGACGGGTCGACGTCAACGTCTGGGTCTTCATCAGCGTTTGTTGTACCACAGCATAGTAGAGAAGGAATGGCAAGGCTTTCCCACAGAACATCGTCGACAGCTGCGGAATTGGTAGCCATGCAGCTTGCAATGCAGTATGTGGCCGCACGCCAGGAGCCTGCGCAATGGGTCATATATTGCGACTCAAAGGCCGGCCTCCAAGACATAACATCATTCTTGGGAAGTGGCTGTATGGCGCCAATAGTACGGGACATTCTCATCGCATTCAAGAAAGCAGTAGACACTGGCCACGACATACTGCTTCAGTGGATTCCTGGACATGTTGGCATACGCGGTAATGAAGCTGCAGATGAGATGGCGGACATAGCGCACCTATCGTCAACGGAACACACGGTGATATATTCCACGTCAGATGTGAAGCACATGTTAAAATTGCTGACAGAAGACATTTGCAGAAGGCAATGGTTACAAGTCGACAGGCGGTCATCCTTGCTTCATCAGATTGACCCGGATCTGAAATTCCGTGTTCCGTCCAGCATACCGCGACCTATACAAACACTCTTGCATCGGTTTCGCCTTAACGTTCCGTACGGTCAACAGTTTCTCCATAAAGTCGGCAGGGCTAGTTCAGCAAACTGTCCAGTGTGTGCATCTGTGGAAAACACGGAACACATCGTTATGCACTGCACAAGATATGCATCCCAAAGGGCTACATTGAAGTTTGCTCTAGACCGCTTGGACAATAGAACCTTCGATATAGTCAAGGTGCTGGGTGTATGGGAACCCGGGAAGAGAGATGCGGCATTGTCAGCGCTTGTCAAATTCATAGTGAGCAGTGAGATGGAATCTGTATTTTAGGACCGCATGCTAGGCATGTGTCGTCGAGTTCCCCGTTGCAGTTTTGTTTCTTGCACTTCAGCTCACTTGTAGGGGATGTAGCTACGCATATGCACGTACAGTTCGGTGATTGGGAGGGGTGATGTGTTTCTATTTTTAGCTTTTCACCTTTTCTTTTCTTTTCTTTCTCCTTTTCTCCTTTTCTTTCTCCTTGTGGGAGTAGCAGAATTCGTCAGTGACGAATTCAATATCTTCCTTTTTTTTTTTCTATAATCAAACTCAAACTCAAACTCAACGGGTTTCACTTACTGCTAATACTAAAGTACTGTAAAGAGTATCTTAAATACTTCTTAGAGTATTTAGTACTCTACTCAAATTACTTGCAGTTTTGAGTATTTTGTACTCTATTTTAAATACTTTTACGCAGTATTTTGTACATGTCTGGCGGCCGGTGACCGTACGGTTGCACCCTCAATCCGCTATCCAGCCTATTACTATAGAGATCAGTGCCCACGACATGGTTGTTATAATCTAGTATGTCGTGGTTTGTGCACTTTTGAAATTGGCTCTTATATGAATTCAAGGTGTTTTCTGGGGAAACGTACGCCAACATGTCCGAATCTGGCGAACACCAGCCAAAGGACCGTTGACTATGTTGCGTACACTTCACCGAAGAAAGCAACAGAAAAGCTACGTGGAAACGCTCGCCCATCTGTGCGAGTGACGGACCGTCGGCTCCGTTCTCTGGTAGGTATGCTGGTTCCGTAAGATAGGTATGCTGGTACCTAAACTCAAATATAGCCAGTCGCTGATTTTCAGAACATGTACGCAATGATTTGTATTGCTTTCGGCAGAATTCTTCGATTCGTTACAGGAGCTCAGTCGCGCCAAGCCTTCTCTGTGTCAGTATAATGAAGTGGAACTATATGGGCTCAAAACAACATACCATAACCGAAAGCCGAAGACATCCAGAAGTCCAAACACAGGCTGGATGCCTCCTCGGCTATAGCATAACGAAAACATAACAGCACCGACAAACAAAGCTATGAGAGAGAGAAAATGGGGATTCGTACACCTGTTTCTGCAAACCACATGCCTGACATCTTATATAGAGCCAAAGTTTGGATCATTTTTCTTCTAGATTGTCCACTCCCCAGTTGCGTAGTGGGTACAGTGCTGTAGGTTATGTCACATTACATTTAATATTGCAACCAAATTGTTTCATAGACATACTTAGTGACGAACACGTGACATCCATGTCGGCCCCGTCTGCCTCAGGAATTGTTACCAAAGTCTTGCCTCTAGGCAGTGATGGGCAGTACTTGAAGTACCAAGTACTCAAGTAGTACTTTAAGTACATTTCTGTGGACTTGTACTTTACTTTAAGTACATATTAAATCGTATACTTTGTACCGTACTTAAAGTACTTTTTTCCGAGTACTTTCCCATCAAGTACTCAAGTACCGAAACTTGAACTCCGGACAAAAAATCACCAAAGATTATAAAGAATGCACCCTTCTAAAAGCTCTAAAACGACAACAAGAAAACGAAAACACATAGATAGCACTACCTGCGTGTTGTGTGATTTCACGCCGGATCAGGCAGGGTGGTCCGGTCGACCTCTCCAATTTTTTTCTTTCAAATATATATTAAAGCCTTGTCCCTAGGAGGCATATTGCCGCTGAAAGTAGTTAAAAATAATTGTGTGAAAAATTCAGATGTGGGCATTTCGACCATTGCGCTTCCTAAGCAGTTTGACGCCACATATCTGGAAGCCTATCAGAAGGCCGAAAATCATAACGCCGAACTATCAGAAGGCTGAATGCCAAAAGGCCGAGAAATCATAACGCCGAACTATCATAAGGCCGAAAGCCAAGAGGCCGAAAATCATAACGCCGAACTGTCAGAAGGCCGAAAGTCAAAAGGCTGAAAATCAGAAGGCCGAAAATGGAAAGGCCAAAAAGACAGAAGACCCTGAATGGGACTGTTCTTGGCATAAGATTATAAAAAAAGTTTCCTGGCTCTTGTATCAGAAATTGAATAATTGAAATGCGTAGCATTTGGTGCTCAGGAATAGACTGACTGGAGAAAAAAAAAATTACAACATGTTTACTACAAAAAGAAAGTGACTCGAATACCAGTTAATGACTTGTATCACCCACTGAACGGATTGTAGAGGAGATGGTGTTTCTCTACATTTGGTGACCTGAACGTGATCTGAACAAGCAACCGTCTGAATCGTTTGCTATACAGAAATAACTTAAACCCAGTTAATGACCATCGTGAATTTACCCCTACATAGGATATCTATGACAAGATCTGTAGGATTTTTTTTTTCTTTTTGCTTCGCCTGCAACTTTCTGTACCGTTCTATTTCAAGGACTGTATAATGACCACGCTTGTCCCCTGACACAGGAGCACAGTATATGATTTCTTCCAGAATAGTCATCAGTTGTCCCAGGTCATTCACTCGACTACTCACCCTACTTATCGAAAGGCCGAATAATTAGGCGCGGGTTTGAGTCAGAGCTGATGATAGGGAAGTGGTTTTAGGAATGACCGAGGTTGAAGCCGTTGTTGCAAATGGGATGAGAATGGGAAATAGCATCGCATAGCTCGTATTTTTTCATTTTAACTTATTGCCATTGTGTAAAATAAACACATACAATAACTCAGTGGTTCATATGCCTACTTTTCCTCTTTTTTTGTTTTCCCCTAAGTGATCGAAAGTACGTTATTAACGCGAAGTTCGATGAAATAATTTATTTGCTGTATTAATTCACAGCAAGTCTATCCTACTTAATTTGTAGAGCTAATTTTTTATCGCAGTTGGAATAAAAGTTTTCGTATCCTGGGTTCCTTATATTTCGGCCTTTCGATAATTCGGTTTTCTGACTTTTCGGCCTTCTGATAGTTCGGTTTTCTGAATTTTCGGCCTTCTGATTGTTCGGTGTTTTGATTTTTCGGTCTTCTGGTTTTCGGCCTTGTGATTGTTCGGTGTTTTGATTTTCGGCCTTCTGATAATTCCGCCTTATGAGTTTCGGCCTTATGATTGCCACCCCACTCGTGACATCGTTAATTTTACTCACAAACGTTCTTCATGACGACACAAAACAGCACATAAAAAAATTGCTTCTGAGATGGTCGAATTTACGTTGAGAACGATGTTGAGTTATGAATGTAACTTCGACCATCTCTGAATGAATTTTTTTTTATGTGCTGTTTTGAGTCGTCAGGGGTATCAGTCAGGGTGTAATACTATTTTGCATAATCCCAGCACAGCTGACTAATTACCGCTCTACATGTAACTGCAAATTATGCCATCTGATTAAGTTGATATCCGCGGGTTAGCACTTAACCTAGGACTTTATGGCTTCAGAGCATTTGTCAAGAATGTTCGCTGAAGTTTTGCCCACAAAAAGCAAGACACAGATACTAAACAGCGAAATCCAAAGTGATACAAATTAAATTGGCAATGTACTTGATGAGTACTTGAAGTACTTTGCCTAGTACTTTGTATTTTACTTAAAGTACATTTGGAATTGGGTACTTTGTACTGTACTTGGTACTTTACTTTAAGTATAATTTTGAGGTACTTTGCCCATCACTGCCTCTAGGTAACACATTTTGCATAATATTTCATGACATGTACAGTTCAGTGAGCTTCAGACAGATAGATAGATACATGTAGGGGGGAAAAACGTGGAAATGTAGATCTCACTGGTGCGACCAGCTGTTCTTTTTGTTGGTGAGCTTCGATATACCATTTTGCAGTTCTTGAGTGTAGTACAAGGAGCTGAATGCTACTCTGTGGCAATCAAAAACACATCTTACAAATATGGTTTCCTGGTGATTTGAGGAGACGTTACACCCAGAACAAACATGAAACATGCTTTCCGATTTCCCAGTCGTGTACTGTGCATCAAGTCCTATGCACCCGAATCGTGCCACTGACCTGCCATCTGCTTCTGTGGCAGCTGTCCAGGGTTGCGTTTTGTTCACCTCTGTCCCACATAATTTGTGACATGCCACAATGTGCATGTAGCTGTCTTTACCACACAAGTGTTGTGCACGACATTGCTTACGTGAGTCAGCGCAAAGAGCAGTAATTGTTATGGTTGCCGTTTAGGTTCCTCATGTGCTGTGTACTGCATTGAAGTGCACTTTTTCTTGTAGGTTGCGCACAACCTTCTGAGCCTTAAAAGCTGCTGCATCATCCTGTGTCGTCGGTTGTGAGCACTCAACATGAAGAACAGAATAGGGATATGCTGAGTGATGTGGATTCAGGCACGACAGAGTATTTCACAGATGAACACAGACTTCTACAGGACAATTCTCACTACTACATAGCTGGCCGTCTTGTTCACTTTTTCCTAAAGGAATCATCATGTACAGTTGTTCAGAAGCACCGGTTTCCGAAGACCACAGCTTTGTTTCGCACAACCAGTTTCTTGCCTTGTTTGTTGCTGATGATGTACCTGGGGAACTATTTACAGGCGTCACGTTACCTTCAGCAAACTGTCTCAAGTGTGTTTCAAGACCAGAGGTACTCTTTCTGCAACCTGTGAAGGAAGGGTGTTCTCGAAACGAAACGGGTATTCTCAAGTTGCTTTCTGCACGTTTGTGTGATCACAGCTTCGGCATTCCATTTTGCAGTGACACATGTAAAGACCAGTTTGTGCTGAAGTTCTGTCGTCTTCGTTTACTGTAGCATCTACAGCTTCAAAACTGACAACTTGTAAAGGTGTCCACTTGCAAGCGAACAGTTGCTCCAAGAGAGGCTCAGAAACATTAGATATGCCACATGTAGCAGTGACACCAAATATACGCTCCTTGAATACTTGTTGTGCTGCTTAGCCCCTTGTTGTGCTTCTCTGTTTTCTACCACAGTCAACATTATGACGTGCTGCTCCCACCTTATGATAGGGAGGATCAGTGCCGGATTTAGGGGAGGGCAGACGGGGCACTTGCCCCGGGGCCCCTACCACAAAGGGGCCCCCACCAGTAAAGGTCCTGTCCAAGGGAAATCTGTTTTGCATGCCTGAAACGCATCCCTGAAACGGAAACTTGGTAAAAATCTGTCCTCCGTCCACGGATATCGACCCCGAATAACACATTGGATAGACATAGAATACACGAGGGAGCCCCCACAGCACAGTGCGCCGGGGCCCCCACCACTGTAAATCCGGCACTGGGGAGGATGGTAACCAAATGTAAGGGAATAATGCAAAGGTTCAAACTTTATACGAGATCCTCAAACTTTGATCTGTGACATCACGATACCACAAAATAAATTTGGAAGTGTTACACGTCACTTATGGAGCAACCAGTATTTGCACATACGCATTGTTTTTCGCTTACAAATGTGTAGACTTGTTGCTCTGCGCACTTTATACTTTCCAGTCTTTCCCCAGTGATACAGAAAATCTTTGCTGCTTGCCACTTGTATATTTTCGATTAATTTCATTGTTCTATTCCCTAGCACACTCTTCTATTATGATAGTTTTTGATTCGCAATTTACATATGTGATATATTCTTTGCTGTGTGTTCGTGTACATGAGAAAATAAGCAAATCCTTTCGTGCAAACAATTGCGATTGTGCTTTTGTTGTTGTATCTGACATGTACATTGGTAATAAAAACTGATTGTCAATCTACAAATGCATCTCGCATTTCTTACATTTCGGCGCGCAGGGAAGGCGAAATTGGCGAAATCATGAAATCGCGGCGCGCGCCATGGCAGGAACTGGAGACGGGAAGGGAAAGGAGGAAACGGCTTTGATTGGATATCGTGTTAGATACTCGACCTTGAGGCGAGCGGTATCTTGCGCCACCTAGCCTGTGATATCGCATGTTTCTCAGCGCCATCTGTTGAGAGGAGCGGGTGAACCAGCTGGTACATTTTCTTTCCGCTTTTACAGTCCTCCTTGCCACAGTCACTTCCTTGTGGAATGTCGTCCCCGGTGCCTTGCCAGCATGGAGGAAGGAAACACAGGAGGAAATGTGCGACAAACTGGTGGCGCCACGACGTGGCTGGAGGCGGAGGTAGGCGTTGTGATCACATTACAGACAACAGTGTGTATTTGCGATAGCCGGAGCAACGCGGAACGTTCGGAATGTCTCGCACAAACTGTTGCATCGTAAATTGTAGCAACACATACAAGAAGTGCCCGCCAGGAACCAAGTTTTTTCGGTTTTCGACGCGGCCGTGCTTCCAAGATCAAAGAGAGCGGTGGATTCGCAGCGTACGTCGTGTCAAGTGAGTGTCAAGATGTCGCATACCGCTCTGTAAAAGGCTATGAGCTTAAATTGCAGAACTTCTTTGTAGTGGCGATGGAACTGAGTGGCAACCATCCATGTGGTCAAAGACATGCAGCACTCACTTTGTGGGCGGTAAACCGTCGACAGACCCTTCTTCTCCGTCCTACGCCCCGACCATCTTTCCGTCGTCGTACCGCAACGTGAGCACGATTGTCCAGGACAAAAGCAACCGCTACAATCGGTGAGCCACATTTGTGATTTCACAACTTTTTGTTCGTTTCCTTTCACAAACATTTGAATATTTAATTTCGGTGAAGGCGGCTACATGAATTCAGAACTAAACCAATTTGACAAAAATGTGATTCTTCTACAAAGCTGGAGAAAGCGGGCATACACTCCTGTACGTTCGACGAATACAGATGAAGCAGATGGAGCTGATGATGCCATTTTGACAAATGCAGATGGAACTGATGACGCCATGTGCTACAGTGACACACCAGATGAGGCTCCATGCAATGAAACGTTGGTGTCATCTTTTCTGAGTGAAGCAGATGCTGGCCAGATGCATGAGGTATGTACAAAAGGAAATACTTGAAGGCATGCGTGAAATGTACGCACCTATCAGCCTGTCTCTTTTAGGTTGCTACACAAACAGACGAAAGTTGTGGCAACACAACTGGTATTTTCCTCAGTTGTGCACTTATCGCGACTGTTTCTGAGGCATCTGTACAATGCAGCTCGTTCCTGATGCCCCCAAAAGAGACATGTGAAAAAGGCATTGGAACCGTAAATGCAGATCAGTTTCAGCCGAGAGGCTTCCGTGGCTACGACTCTGTGACATCTGAAAGCGACCATGCTGAAGTCCTAAAGGACCTGACAGGAGTGTCTCCTACCTGCTTCGCAGTTCTGCTGGGGTTGTTGACACAGGTTCGAGGGTCTTGTAATACCAGCAAAAGCAAAATTTATATTGAACCCAATATACGAGCCCAAAGAAGTTAGGATACTTCTCCAGTTATACAAAGAGAAATAATTACACTCTGCTAACTGGTATTCCTTTTTTCTTTCCTTTTTTCTTTTGTGTGTGTGTAGGTGAAGACTCCACGTGCAATGGACATCAGCCGTGAGAGTCGCCTTCTGCTTTTCTTAATGAAGATGAAACATGCCCTGACATTTGCTGCGCTGGGTGCCCTCTTCAGTGTACACCGCACGACAGCTTCCCGCACATTCTATGCCACTCTGGACACATTGTATTCGAAGACGCAAGGGTGGTTAATATGGTTTCCACGAGAGGTAGTGCAAGAGACGATGCCCCATTCTTTTCGGGAAAAGTACCCAACATGCAGGGTAATCATAGATTGTACAGAAGTGCCAATTGAAAAGCCCCCTGAAGTCAGTGAACAAGTTAATTGCTGGAGCAGCTACAAGAGCAACTTCCCATTGAAATTCCTAGTTGGTGTGACCCCTTGCGGCTTCATATCATTTGTTTCCCGTGTCTTTGGAGGGCGCTCAAGTGACACTTACATTACAGCAAACTCTGGATTGCTAGACTTGCTCGAACCCAATGATCTTGTGATGGCTGACAAAGGATTTCCCCATATCCGGTGTGACCTAGATGCACGCCAGGTTACGCTGGAGATCCCACCTTTTGCTCGAATGAATGAGCAATTCACAACTTTAGAAGTGGAACGTACCTACAAGATAGCTTCCCATCGTGTTCACGTAGAACGCTGCATTCAAAGAATCAAAATATTTAACATCTTGAATGCAAAGTTGCCCCAAGAGCTCAGAAATCATGTGGACAAAATAGTAACTCTATGCTGCGTTCTTGCAAACATGCAGAAGCCCATATTTAAAAATCTGTGAAGAAAGAGAACAGAGAAATATATGACTCAGGGGAAAAGTGCTGACGCCAGGAATTAAGCCTAGACCTTCCTGAATTCTGGTTAGGGACGCCACTGTTGCACCACGACAGCAGCACATTCTCCTGAGTTAGAAGGCTTCAAGTACGAAGAGGACGGACAACCAATCACATTCCTCCCATTCTCTGTTACATCTTTCTCATTCGCTCATACATTCAGACATGAGGCAGGGCGTCATCTTGTTGGTCCAAGGTAAAGAAGCATTAGTCAAGGCAATGTAATTTAACTGATTCTGTGTCGTCCATGTCTGTAGCCTGCCTCTGCTAATTCTCGTCATTTACACAAGATATTGCCCTGCCTCGTGTATGAATCTGTGCATGAGTGAGAATGGAAAGAACCTGATTTGTTGCCCTTCTGCTCTGTACTTGGGCACCCTAACTCAGAAGAAAGCCCAGCTGTCATGGTTTAAGAGTAGCACCCTTGACAGGAAATCAGGAGGGTGTAGGTTTGATTCCTGGCATCAGCACCTTTTCCCGAGTCGGTTTATTAATTGATTCTGGGAACTGGAGGCTTACATATTTGTTTCGTCCATGTTGGCAGCCTGCCTCTGCTAATTCTTGTTGTTTAAGAGAACAGTGTTGTGTAAAGCATTGCCTTCCATTGTTGACATTCCACGTGTAAATCACCATCTGCAGCTTGCGACATAACTGTATGAAATCGTCAGAACAATTTTTATCTATGTGCAATTTCTAGGTGTTGCAAGATTGTTTCTTCCGACAAATATCCTTGTAATGGCCACTGTCAAACATAATGATACAACACTTCAGGAGGCGGGCAACCGTCGAATGAGGATTTCAGACAGTTGTGCCGCGAGCAGTACTTGACCCATTGTGTGCCTTGCTGTAAAATAGAAATCAAACAAAGACAACACTGCTTTTAACAAAATAAGTTCTTTATTGCACATTGGTAAAATAACTGACTAGTGAACAAAAGAAAGTGACTAGATATTATCACAGTGCCTTTTCCTTATAATAAAGCATCAGGTCTTTCTCACACAGTATATTAGACAAAATTCCTGGGTTACATAAGTAGGCATTACATATTTTACCTGTACATACTTATGAGTTCTGCCTTGTAAAATTTAAAATAAAACCATTCCATCTTTGGTATCAGTGTCTCAAGAAAGGTGTCGTCCCTTTTCACTTTAACATTAACAACTTGGACTGGTGAGTACACAAAAAAATGACAAAGGGTCAGGTTCAACACGTATAAGGACACTTGCACTTGTGTATAGTACAGATGGCTTTCTTTTAGCTTCACCTTCCCATCAACAAAGTAAAGATAGTCTACAAAGAAGTTACCATCCTTGTCGAAAATAGGCTGCTCACGGCACCGGTATGGGCACTTTATCTCCAGTAGTACTGTGTCGCCTGCCTGCACTAACCCGTCTGGACTGCAGCAAAGCCAACCCTGGACCTTGCTAATAACTAGTCCTACCCGAATGACCCTACAACCTTCTCGCTCCTCATACTTTTTTCTGGCTGTGGTTTCTGTCTCACTGCCATACTTACACGCTTTACTGCTAAACCGAGTTTGAATGCAGAGGCTACGTGCTAGTGCTTCAAAGTCAGCCTGGCGTACCCTGATTCTATGTGCTTTGCTACTTGCTGAAAGTCTTTCTCTCCTCAACAAGTGCCACTCGGGGCACATGCTTTGCTGCACAGTTGACACTGCTATGGAGTTACACATACAGTCATCTATCATGATGTGTTCTGTGCCTTTTAAGTCATTCTCTGTACACTCTGATGATCCAAAGCAAGGAGTGGGCCACCCTATAAAAGGCATCAGTTCCTCGAGGCAACATGAATTTTCTTTGAGTTGCAAATAGGCTTTTAACATCAGTTCTTGTGTGCTGTTCATATTTATAACTTCTTCTGGAATGGGTGCTGTGCAAATTTCGGGAGAAGATTTTGGAGGAAACATGTTCGTGAATTCGACACCTTTTGTGTAGAGCTTCAACTGCTTGTTTGAAGGTGTTTTCCACTTGTTCGGTTG
Organism: Ornithodoros turicata; assembly: GCF_037126465.1. Taxonomy (NCBI): domain Eukaryota; kingdom Metazoa; phylum Arthropoda; class Arachnida; order Ixodida; family Argasidae; genus Ornithodoros; species Ornithodoros turicata. The sequence goes on along the minus strand of NC_088206.1, from coordinate 44,500,257 downwards.
TGAGGTTTGAGTGGTTGGATTTTCATTGTTTACATACGCTACGAGGGCTGCCGTGTGTTTACACTTACCTTCCACTCCACCTTTACATTTACAATGCGCTTGACTAATTTGTCTTCGTACATCAAGCTGAAAGAAATAAAATTGTTGAACAAGAGAGAAACTGATGTTCTGAGGCTGGAACAACATAGAAGGCACAGATACAAACAAAGCCTCAAATTGCCTAAGAAATCAACGATGAAAGATGAAAGTCACTGAGTCAAGAGTTGCATTTGTGTGCAGACATAACTTACTTTCCCTGCTAATGTTAATGTGAAGTAAGTTACAGGAACGCATCGCTGTGTCAAGCAAAACGTTACGTACCTCAATTACGACCGAGTATGCCTCAAGGTTCACGTTTGCTTGCCGCACGCAGCGTCCTTTCAATACAGACGACTGATGGCCCTTGCTTTCCTCTGACACATCAAAAACATGATTGCTCTTCCACAGTTTCTCCCCCTTCTCCTCGTTTGCGCCTCTAAAAAATCCTGCACTATCAACTCTGCGAAAGCCGGTCCTCAAAACTATGTTTGTAGCCATCGCGCACATGCCAAAACATCCGCGACCTATTAAATCAATGGGCGTACAACAGAAGCCATCACCACGAACGACACCGAAACTGCCGTTCGCGGCGCTGTCGCGGCGAGACCGCGCGCCCCCTTTAGGTGTCGCACGCTCCCTATTGGGACGGGCGTGCCAGCTTCGCACTGCATGCTGGGATGCTCCTGTCTACCATGTGACCGCTCACGTGACCCCAAGAGCATGCGCAGGCCAGCTCCCAAAGCAGACGACGGGAGTCGTGGTTCTCTTGCAGTTAAGATATCTGCATTGTGATGAGCGCCGCGCGTCCATCTTTATTTGTGTGTGTTCGGAGGTTTACTCTTGGTTTACCCTTTTACTACAAGACCGGTCAGGTTCTGCAGGACAACCACGCAGGATTAGAAACATCAATCGCGGTAGCGATGTTTGTTTGACGACGTGGCCGCGTGTTGTGTGTTGCTGAAGTGGTAAAGCATGCCAGTAATCAAATTTGTACAACGATGGAGGAAATCAGTTGAATCTTCAGCTGTAGCACAGCGCCAGCTTGCAAAGGAAGGGTTCAAGATGAATCTCTCACAGACAGGGGTACGCCTGTATGCCGAAACAGCTGGTCAAGTACGTGTTTACAGGAAACGTTATTCCCGTGACAGAGCTGCTCTCTGCTGAACGACAGTCGCAACCGCGGTTCGAACACGTTAACAAAACGTTGTTTCCGCAGTGGTGCCCACATTTTAAGAGTAAATGACTTTGGAAAAGCGTAAAAGCAGCGAGAACAACAAAGGGTTGCCAAACCGAAACTTTAGAGAGGATCACGTGGTGGACAGGAAGTAATGGCGGTTTTGACAGGAGCGACCGCCAGAGGGGTCCCACGGAAATCTGCTCGAAACGGCCGCTCCTGTGTTTCTTTCCTCCATGCCCAGACGTGCGGATGTGCGTAATCATTAGGAGCCGTAAGCGTAACCACGACCTACTCTATACTAGAGACCTGGACAGCTGGCGATATCCTATGGGAGAGACGGGTCACGGGCGAGTTACGTTAGTGACCGCTGCAAGGCCACATTGGGGAGAGGAAATTGTGGAGCGAAGTAAACAAGGTGTTCACACCACAATTTGCGGGAAAGAACTGAGGGTTTATTCCAGTGGCGGTTGCCACCAAAAACGAAAGTGGAAAAACGTGCAGCGTGCAGGCCGCGGCTTAACGATGGCGATGCGGGCTGCTACACTGCCTCCCCCCCAGACTCCGAGAGGAGCGGTCAGCCCAAGTGACATGTCTGGTGGCGCTCAGAGAAGGCTGAGTGGGGAAGGGAGGCGGGAGGGCTACTGGGGGTCCGGGTGGCTCCACAAAGGCTGGCTTGAGTCTGTCCAGGCTCACGGTTTCTGTTTTGCCATCAACCGAGATGGTAAAAAACTTGTCCGAACGCCGGAGAACGGGGTGAGGGCCGGTGTAAGGTTGCTCAAGCGGGCGGCGGATCCTGTCACGGCGCATGAAGACATGCGAGGCAGAAAACAGCTGCTGGGGGACAAAGGAGGATCTGGGCGAGGGAACACGAGGTGAGGCAGGACGGACGTTTGCGAAAGCGCGACGAAGCGTGTCGACGTAAGTTCCGGGGGGAGCGGAGACCTCTGTTACGTCAAAGAAGTCAGCCGGGAGCCTGAGGGTAGTGCCGTACACCAGTTCGGCCGCGCTGCAGCCGAGGTCGGCCTTGACGGATGCGCGGATGCCGAGGAGGACGACGGGCAAGACAGATGACCAGTGGGCGGTGTCCTCGTGGGCCATGATGGCACCCTTTAACTGGCGATGCAGGCGTTCTACCATACCGTTAGAGGCCGGATGGTAGGATGTGGTGCGAATCCGTCGCGTGCCCAGGAGTTGGAGGAAAGCGGCAAAAAGCCTCGCTTCGAACTGGGCGCCACGGTCCGTGGTGACGACAGCTGGGGCTCCGAAACGGGCAACCCAGGTCGAAAGGAAGGTCGAGGCGACAGTGGCGGCGGTGGCGTCGGACATGGGAGGCATCGCAGCAGCAGCGGGGGCGGTTGCGCCAGGCGGAGGGTGTTGCTGGTCGCCAGCAGGGTTCATAGCAGCGGTGTTCTTCTCCGGGTCACCAGAAATTGTGGAGCGAAGTAAACAAGGTGTTCACACCACAATTTGCGGGAAAGAACTGAGGGTTTATTCCAGTGACGGTTGCCACCAAAAACGAAAGTGGAAAAACGTGCAGCGTGCAGGCCGCGGCTTAACGATGGCGATGCGGGCTGCTACACTATCACCCTTGCCACCACCTTTAGTCTGCTACGCAGGGATACACAGGCTGTTGCTAAGCACGCGCTATTATCTCTCTTATACTGCTTCGTCGTTGTCAACACAGCCTACCAACATCGCCGCGGTTTCGACAAGTCACGTGGTAACGAATAGTGCGAGCTAGCGCCAAATCCCATAGCCAAGCGGCGATTGCCAGAACTACTACCCCGGTGCTGGGAGCATTGCGGATATCCAGGTCTCTAGTATAGTCATGGAGGAAGGAAACACAGGAGCGGCCCTTCCAGCTTTGTCCCATTGGGACGGGCGTGCCGGCCCTCGCATTGCATTCTGGGATGCTCCTGTCTACCATGTGACCGCTCACGTGACCCCAAGAGCATGCGCAGGCTAGCTTCCAAGGCAGACGACGGGAGTCGTGATTGTCTTGCAGCTCAGATACCTGCATTGTGATGAACGCCGCGCGTCCAGTTTTATTTGTGTGTGTTCGGAGGTTTACTCTTGGTTTACCCTGCTACTACAAGACCGGTCACAGTCTGCAGGACAAGCACGGAGGACTAGAAACATCATTCGTGGCAGCGACGTTTGTGTGACGACGTGGCCAACTTTTATGTTTGTTGCTGAAGTGGTAAAGCATGCCAGTAATCAAACTTGTACAACAACGAAGGAAATCAGATGAATCTGCAGCTGTAGCATAGCGCCAACTTGCAAACGAACGATTCAAGATGACCTCTCACAGACAGAGGTACAAAGCAACCGATCATGCAAGTACGCACTTACGAATGAAACGTTATTCTTGTGACAGAGCTGCTTTCTGTTGAACGACAGCTGCAGCCGTGGTAAGAACGTGTTAACATAACGTTGTCTCCACAATAGTGCTCACATTTTAAGAATAAATGACGTTGGGAATGCAGAAAAGCACGAAAAGCAGCGGGAGCAACAAAGCGTTGCCAAACCGAAACTTTAGAAAGGATCACGTGGTGGACAGGAAGTAATGGCGGATTTGACAGGAGCGACCGCCAGAGGGGTCCCACGGAAATCTGTTCGAAACGGCCGCTCCTGTGTTTCCTTCCTCCATGCTTGCCAGTACGGGCAGTACACCCATAACCACAGCAGGCGGCCATGACACCATAAAAATGGTACGTAAAGGCGCATGCAGAATATGCAGCTGCAGTCGCGGACGGCAATGTTTTGAGCTTCCCAAGATGGCGGCCGGTGACCGTACGGTTCATAGTACGGTGGTGGTAGTGGTGATGGTGAAAGGGCTTGCATAGTACGGTCGCACCCTCAGTCCGCTATCGAGCCTCTTACTTTAGAGATAGGTGAGTGGAACAGGCCAGTGTTATGCGCATGCAATGTGGTTGTGCCGCCGTACTTAACGAGTAATTTCGATACAGTGTTGCCGTCAATTTTAATTTCCTAAAAATCTATGAGCGCAACTGGGACGAAAATTGTGATGTAAAGGCTGAACCGCATGGCACGAAAATCTGTCCGAAAACTGGCCGAACCGAAATCGGGACCGAACTTTTTAGGGACCGAGCCGGCGTGTTTTGTTGCTATACCGAAATGCACCCCGAATGCACCCCGAATTTCGGCCGAAGACTTCTGGCCTAGGGGAACATCGCCTTTCAACCATCCAGCTCAATGAGATAATCCAGGGGTAGAAGTCGCATACACGGCAACAGTCGACCCGATTGTTACGTCATCGTTGCTATGGTTCTCCTTCCGGCTGAATAGTCATTGGATCCTTCTACTTTTTCGGTTGGCGTCACTTCCCATTTCGGAGGAGAAATCTCGCTTGACCAGACCGGGCCGAATTCGTCTCGGAATTCTGTTCCTCGAAAAAAGTTCGGTCCCGAATTCGGTTCGGAAAGAATTTGGACGCTTTTCGGGCCATGCGGTTCACGTTTAAGAGCTCAGGTTCGGGCTATATCGAATAGATAAATTTTCTGAGATTGCAGCTCTACCGCTTTACATACCTTTAAAATGTAGCGGGATCGCTACCTCGCTACTGAAAAAAGTAAGAATACGGTAGCGGCGCTACGAGTGACGCCACTATAGGTACAGCACCAAGGTAAATGTAGACTGGTAGCGAAAGCAAACGACAATACCACGTCAGCCCTATCGACACGGCCATCTTCATGATGCGCGAGCGATCCTGGGTCTTGTAGTAGAAGTACGATCAACAAACAAAAATATTTACGACACGCGCATGATTCGGATGTATACTTATAGTTTATTCATAATTTCAATATAAGAAAACCCGTTTCGCAACCCATACGTGTACGACAGAATCATAAACAGAACGAGCAGAGTACCCTTCCGTATACCACTCCTCTGCGCATGTGCCACACTGTGCTCGTTTACCCGTGCAACCCTATATCCGTGCGTCTATGCATCGTAATACGCAGTTAGTACACGTTCTTGGTTAAACAGGAGGCTCACATCTCGGACCTGCAGGCCAAGATAAACACGTATGAACAAATGACTGGAATATATCCCCTGTTGCAAGCCTCGCGGAAAAAGAAAAAAACTTTCACCGTGGCAAGACCGGCTACGATATCGGCGTGTGTGCCAGCAGGAATCAGCTGAGCACCAACGATGTCATGTTTTCGCAACAGACCCATTATGGCCACTCATTCGAACAATGCAAACGGCTAATAACTACGTGTATGTTCAGCTAGGTGAGAAATTGACCTTTAGAGAACCTTTAATTTCTGTGTGGTCATCACGATGACTGCTCTTGTGTGAAGTTGTCAACAGGTGTGATGCATTTCGAATTGTCATTAAACCAGTTGCTGATACGATTTCTTTTTCTCTGTTCTTGCCCAGGGCGATTGGTATGCATGGTTTGGTCAGGAAAAGGGAAAGTTTGGTTTGGCTTTGAAATGTCTGTGTCAGAAATAAACAACGAGATTTGGCCGAGGCAGACCAACAATTAGGGACGACACAGACAAGTAAGCCTCAAACGCCTCCCTGAGTTGTTTGCATGTCTATGTCAGATGTTCGGAATAGAACGCAGCCAAAGTGCGCGCGTGTAAACGCACTATGGCTAATATGCACTGCTCATTATTTATACCGCTGATGTCATCTCTGACGTAGTCATTTGTTTACAATCGTAGTAGTCCGCGCACCGGATGGATGGCGCTCACGGTCTCTATCATCCAGTGCTATCGTTGATATCCTTCTGAAAGCGCAGGGCCCTGTGGGAGTTTCGCTTACCTGTCTTCATGTACCTTGATAACAATGCAAGCATGTACAAGCAAGTACAACTTTTATTCCAATTTCTACGCTGGTGGTGCATAATTTGCAGAAACTAGGAATCCTCGAACCATGTAGCGGTACGCGTCTCCAATCGTACCTGTAGTAGTATTAAAATAGGAGTGTAGTAACAGTACTAAATAGCAAAAACCAATAATCAATAACCAAATAATAATAGCCAATAACCAAAACAGCCAGCGAAGAAGTTCTGGATGGATAGGCAACCGATAGGCAACGGGTCTTCGAGTTAAGAACTAAAGTTCTTGTAGGGAGCTATAGAGGTGGACCCAAGTGACTGGAGGCAAAGTCTGTTTTATCTCGATCGGGACCTGCGTGTTATGTTTTACGGACAAATACGCCTAGTCCAGTGTTTCTCAAACTTCTCCAGTACGTGACCCCTTTTAGTATAGTACCAAACCTACCATGACCACCCACCTTAATAATCCTTCTGAAATTTTACTTTTTTCAATGACACAGATACATTTACATTTTAATTTATTTAAAAGACATTAATCACAGCAGAGAGAGCTACCAAAATGCTTATTAATGTTTTTTAACAAGGTTTGATTTAATCATGTATTTTAATGAGAAGGATGTATTTGCTCTTGATACAAGCAAATTAATAAGTGGGTCTGTGTGGCTCAAGGCACATCACATGTCTGCTTCAGCATTCAACCTGTTTCTGGAGTATGATTTGATTACTAGGAGAGTCGAGAAACCACTTTCAGAGGCGTAAGTTGATGAGAAAGGAAGGATAATTTTCAGGGCGAAATTGTTGGTCTTGGGCAAGCGCAAAGCATTTTGGCCGAGCAATTAGAGTTGCTGAACTGTTGCTATTCCTGGATCTCCTCTTTGGCTGCGGTGTTGTTGTTGATGAGTTCCAAGAATTCCTCTTGTATGTCACCAGGAAGATGGTAAACAGTGCATCGGCCTCCATATATATGATTATATGACTTTTAAAGAAAACGGCGTTGAAAGAGTACGGGCACCAAAACCGAAAATTCATCTCTGTTACGGCGAGCAAAATGAACATATAGTTGGGCCCTCCATTAACCCCAGAAGAAAGCTCATGACCGATTTTGGGGACATGACCCACAGTTTGAGAAACACTGGCCTAGAGGATCACAAGTTTAGAAAATGAAATAACTGAAATAAAGTCATTCTGTCTCCTCAACCCTATTAGTTCCTGCAAGCAACCACGACAACGCTTGTGTAAAGTGAACATGTATAAGTTGCACCTGCTGTTGCATAGCTGTTGCACGAAGTTCGTGTCGGTACGTTTGCCCCACTTTATTTCAAAAACGTACCTTCTATTGAAGACTGGACTACGTACATACCTACCCACGCTGCACAACAGCTCTGCGACAGTCTTGTTCAACCTAACAACGGCACTTCGGGCGCTGAAGGGGAACTTCAAAGTATATTCTTATTATAGATGTAACCATTAATATAACTTTTATCTAGCTTAAGCACGACCTAACAAATTATGTAGAAAACGTTTCAAACATTATACAGGGTGTTTATTTCTATCCTTTTAGAATTTTTTATACAAAGCTATGAGAATAGCATAGATGTTGTTTTCGCAGTTGAGTTATACGGCAAGGTGGATATCCTCTCGAAGAAAGTATGCAACTACAAGATGACTGATTACCTAAAATTCATTAATTAACTCTTTAATTAGGAGACGTCGGGCAAAAGCGAAATAGCAGTATGAGAGACAATCCTCGTTGAAAGCCATTCTACGTTTAAAAAATCCTGAAATCCCTTCCTGAAATACGCACGCGCGTTAAAATATCTATCCCCGAATTTTGATATGCAAATGAGCCGAAACCGCGGCGACCGGGAACGCAGAGAGCACACCGCTCATTGCACGTCAGAGGGAACGTGATCTGGAGCGATGGAGATGATTGGAGCAGGTACCAATCTGCTGGCCAAATAAACCACTTTCATGCTCAGATAAGCCAACACTCAGCATTATCTCTTATCCTCCAACCAATATATCACTCAACGACTCGTCCTCCAGCGGCACTTACGACAACTTGGTTACCCTAACTTCTCTTTTGTCACTCTGCTCGGCGCAGTCCTGCACAACCAGGGGGCGGTCACGACTACACTCCTGCAGAGCCGTATATTAAAAGGGAGTCTGGCCATTAATGGGTCATGCCTATACCTGAAGCTCCGCCCACTTTTTCAGCTTTCCGACCAATGAAGTCTTGAAATATGGGGCGCTATCAATCAGCCTATCCTCACTATTTGCCCCCTTATCCAACATGGGCAGCGCCATTTTGGGTGGCAAGTGGATTGGATGGGATTGAAATGGATAGCTCTCGCAATCTGCAAAATTGGTGGATTTTTGGTGCCAATTTTGATGAGGCCACCTAGGGAGCGTAAGGCACGTCGGAAATTGTCGTCTGCTTCCGTCGTTGTACCGTTGCCGGCAGAACCACCTCTGTTACACCTCAGGGACACACTCTGTTGTCGGTAGGATTTTTAATCAAATCTACATGAATAGTTGGAATATAAGAGGCAAGAATATTTATATCCATGAAATCCAGCAATTAAATATAAGATTGTACAGCACAGCGCCGTTTTTGTTATGTTTTCGTTGTGGTTGCCGTGTTCACTAGGCCTAACACCGGCGACAAAACGTATTATTTTCGGTTAGATATCGATGGATGAGCATCAGTTGAAACTGATTTCCGAGAAACGTATATGAGGATGTACATTTGCAGCGTAAAATCAGAGTAGTCTGCGAAACTTTTTTGTCACGAAATCCTCGCTTCACTGTGCTTGTTTTCGTCGCCATTTTGGGTGGCAGTGAGGTGTCATGGCGACCCCCTTGATAAAGAGCAAACCAATCAGTGGAGCGAAACTGTGATTGACGAGTCGAGCCTCTTTTTGTGACTCCTTTCAATGGCCAGACTCCCTTTTAATATACGGCTCTGCACTCCTGCGCTTCCTTCATGCCTCCGGCCTCTCGACCAGCCTCTAAGGCCACTTTCTCGTTTGAAGTCCAACTTATTTTCTTTTTTAAGGAATAGAAGTCAGCGTATGTCTGACTAACCTTTCCTCTCTCTCTCTCTTTCTTTTTTTTAATAAACGTATCCCTCCCCCTCAGTCGGCGAAGGTGATGCGCTCCTGAGACACGCTCATTTGCATACCGAAATTCAGCGATGGATATTTCATGGCACGCGCTCTTTTCTGGATTTTTAAAAGATAGTGTGGCTTTCAACGATGATTGTCCCCCGTTCCGCTATCTCGCTTTTGCCAGAAATTCCCCAATAAAGAGTTAATTAGTGAATTTTATGTAATTAGTCACCTTATATAGTGACGTACTCTCTTCCAGAGGATGTCCGCCTGGCCGTGTATCTCAACTGTAGTAACTACATCTATGCTGTTCTCGTAGCTTTTTATAAAAAAATCTGTAAAGGGTAAAAATTAGAGATGGGACGAATCCAGAATTTCTCGAATCCGAATCCGAATCTGAATCCAAGAAAGGTTCTGCGAATCCACGAATCTTACGAATCTCGAATCTTTCGAATCCTTTCTTCAAAAGGATTTTAAAAAGCCAGGAAAATTCAGAATTCTTGCAGTGACACTGCACCAATATCGCCATGCAATATTGATATTTTGCTGCTAATGGCCGCTTTCGTTATGCTGCAACGATGTCATTGAAACAACATTGCAAAAACGTGACATTGCAATGCTGATGTGACATTGCTAAAGACCGGCTTCGTTATTTTGCAACAATATTACAGAAACAGCATTGCAAAAACTCTGATATTGCAATGTTGATGCAACATTGCCAATAACCAGTTCTTTTACAGTGCAGCAACGTTACAACAGCAACACCGGAGGAGCACTATACAGTCTTGGTGATGTATGTGCAAGTGAGCACAGTATGCTTATATATTCAGTAATCGTCCTGCTCCTGGGCAGACTTCAGGGGAATGGTGCCGACATTCGTCTGGAAAGCCTACCGGGAAGCCCTGGGAGAACCGCAGACAGCACAGTCAGGATACGAACCCGTGTTACCTCCCAGTCTTTGCACGGAAGGCGATCATTCTAACCACTATGTCACGCGAGGGCTCAAGGGCTGTTGTCGCACTGACACTATGCGAGAACGATATATCGAGGGTCAGCGCGCATTCACATGCGCGTAAGAATGGATTGCAATTAATTTCAAGTTCTCGGTCAGATCAATTTGAGATTATGTTGTCTTCGTCTCGATCATTTTGCCCATAGTCATCTCCCATAGTGCGTCCGCAGTATTGTCCCAGAATATGTCTCTCACAGTCTGAATTAATATAGACTTCTCCCTGTTTGTAAACAAATATGTCATAGTGTTCGACAACGCCACCAACTTGGTAGAGTTGAACTACGCTCGAAACTAGAGGCGAACAACGTCGCGTCCGAAAGTTACGGTCTTGAGGGGATTACGACGGTCCCTGAAAAGGACGCGACCTTCGGTCGTACCTTTCTTTTCAATAGGAGGCAGCGAACAAGTGCCCATTCGTGGAACCCGGCCCTCCCCTTCCGATTTGTTTCGGTTTCAGTTTGTTTACCAACGTCATGATGACGTTTCTCAGGCAGAGGTCTATTCAACCCATAATGGTCACTATAGCTGTAATGTTCCCTCACTGCACGTGAAACATTGCCTGAGCAACATAATCGTAATGTTTGTAAAATGCATCGTCTCAAGATGCTGCTCCAATATTGAACTAGAGGCATTGTGGTAACATTCCATCTGTGCATGAAACGTTGCCGCAACATTTGAACACGTCGTCAAAAACAAACTGATAAATGACGAGTGAACGTCACGGGAATTGTTTATTGGTGGGAATTTTAGATAGAACAAAATCGTGCAAACATTGTGTTACTGGAGCACTTCGGAGCAAGTGCTTCGGCAACGTTGCATGCAAAATGTGCAACATTGCAGCAATACGTTTGCTTCGATGTTGCTGCAATGCTTCAGACGTTGCCTAGAGGTAACATTTCTATTATATTGTAACTGCGACGTTTCCTCAATGTAGCAGTGCAACATTGCTCTCGCATGGGAATCACACTGTTAGCTCTACGCATCCTTTGAAACACAGCAGACACATTGATATAATGATAGTGCTGCAACGCTAAGAATAAGTGGCTGATGCACTGTTTTGTGAGCAATGCTATTGCAACGTTGCATTAAAATTGATTGCCAAACACCACATCACCAATGTAACTGCGACATTTCTTGAGTGTAGCACACGCACATTGCTTTGGAAGCACAATCACACTGTCTGCTCTACGCAGCTTTTGAGATACGGCAAAAACATTGAAATAAATATATTGCAGCAACGTTGAATTCACGTTGTTGATTAAGCGTTTTGGAAGAAATGCAATTGCAACATGGCATTGACATTGCTTGCAAAACATTGCATCAACAATGTAAACGCCACATTACCTGAGTGTACCGTATTCAACATTGCTTCAGTAACATCATCGCAATGTTAGCTTTACGCAATCTTTCAGTCATAGCATGAACATTGAAACAAGTATATTGCTACAACGACTAATGTGGGCATGAAACATCACTGCAACACTTCAACGTTGAGTTAAGATTGATGCGACACATTTGCAACATTCCAGTAAACCATTAATATCACTGGGACATCCCTACATGGTCGCTAACGTCCTGAATATCCGGATATCCATACGATACTCATAGGACGTCCCAGAACGACATTCGCGTTTCGGTTTTACTCAACAAATACCTAATATCCCAGGTATGTCTGCAAGATATCCCACTTTTGATGTTTGGAAGGAAGAAGTAGCTTGCAGATCTCAGAGATCATTGGATTGAACGTCAGAGGAATGTCCCCTGGAGATCGTTTGGAGATATATGGACAAATTTGTGACATCTTGTTGTAACAGCAACTTTTGTGTGGGTGCTGAGATCAGGAAAAACTACGCGTGGGGGAACCATGAAAATCGTTATATATTTTATCGCCCGCGTGCTGCTGTCCTTGCAAACATTTGTGTGTGCACAACTACTCGTCACATAACAGAGGGATTCGATCACTTTTACAGCTCCAGTCAGCAGGTAATCACATTATAGACAATAGCTTGAATTTAAAACATGGTATTTGACAAGAAAGAATGCTAGAAACGCTATTCGGTATACCTTGACACTTCAGATAGACGGGTTATTTGCAAAGTCGCATCCCCTCACCGTCACAAATGCTTCACGCCCCAATACACACTTAACGAACGTGGTATCGACATCTTGTATTTCAGTATGTGCTCTATCCATTTGCTCTGGTCTTCCTTCAAGTCCGCGTATGTGTCGGATGGGAAGGGTGAGAGCACGTTGGCTAACGCGGTCTGCTTTGATTGACCGTGTCGCGGTCGCGGGCAGTATTGCTTGCAGTATACTGTTGCTGGAAATATTTGTTGGATGTCCAAGTGGTTTCTGCCTCGATTAGTCTACTGCCCAATTAGGCGGTGGGGTATGGCACTTATGTCCGTTCCGTACAGAGCCCATCAAGCGTTGACACGTGCTCAGGGATTTAACCACATCCTGGAAATATCCAAATATCCTGTGGTGATGTATATGCAACATTCCTTGAATGTGGAAAACCGTGGGACAAAGTAAGTCTCCTGGACGTACATGTGACGTCTACAGGCTCTCTGAAATAAGCCCTGGGATATCCAAATATCTTTTTCACGATTTTGCACGGACATCGCCGGGATATTTGTGGTTTACAGGGATGTTGTGCTGTAAAAACCCTATCTCCTGGATGATGCTGTGCCGCAAAGCACGAAATTTCCTCAAGACCCCCCCCCCCCCCCCCATGACAGACCTCTAAATCCGCCCCTGTGTCTGGGCATGTACTTCTTCCTAAGTGTAATTTGTTTAACATGTTGTTCATCGACTACAGGCGCAGTGACGCGGTGCAGTGACCAGTGTTTTCACTTGAAGAGGTCGTCGACCATCATGACTTCTCCGTGTTGTGGTCAACACTATGGGCTCTGAACCGCATGGACACTGGCATCTCCGAGGCGAAAGAGCGGACCGATGAATGCATAGCTGTGTAACATTGCGCTTACCATATCGTACTGATACCAGGACCGCAACGTCTCCACAAGCACAACAACATGGATACCAAAATAAAGACAGTAGAGTTCATCTGCTAACGATCTGTGGGAAACCCTAAAACACATGGCCAAATAAGCGTTTTCTTTTTTGAATGGTCATACGCAGCATACAACAATGGCACATGGAATAAATCTCCAACTCACAGGAATGTATTTAGTCGTATCATATATATGCTGCAGACACAGGCACAATACTGTTCACTAACTAACAACACCTCAGCACAATCGGAAAAGAAACCACAACCACGTGCGATCCACCTCAACCAGGGCCGTCACGGCAACACAGAGGCCTAGCCACACCTTTTACACTGCCGCAGTCTTGTTTTATCCGAAACGTACGAGATAAATCATGTAAGAACGCGAGTGAATGTCAAACGCAAATAAATAGCAACAGCGTCTCAGTCGGTAAGTCGCCACGATTCCGGAGCTACACTCTTAAAAATGAACTTCACCGCATAGCACGCTCCTAGCCAACCATTATCTCGAATGATATCGTTATCTGCCCTGATTTGTTGAAATCACGGGGCGTACGCCTTTTCTGTGACAATTATGAACAGCATAAGTGTCACAGAAATGGCGTACGCCCCTCGTTTTCAACAAATCAGGGCAGATAACGATATCATTCGAGATAATGGTTGGCTAGGAGCGTGCTATGAGGTGAAGTTCATTTTTAAGAGTGTAGCAGACGATTCTGGCGGGGAGCGGACGCTTTCGGTAGCCAATGAAGTGTCGGCCGCCTGACGTCACCACAAGCCAGACTCGGCTTGGGGGAGACTGTCGCCGCGGAGCGCATTCTTGCAAACTAATTTTGTCAGGAAATTCGCACTTTTCGAAGGAAATATTTTGAGTGAAAGTTTGTGAAGGTAGTATTTTCATATCAATGTGGTGAAAAATATATGTTCCAAATGATTTCCATGCTCCTTTAAAAAGAAACGAACAAACGTGGTTGGTGGATTCGAAAGATGCGATTCGCTGTTTTGGGCACTGGGATTCGGATTCGCGAATCACGAATTCCTGCCTAGGATTCGAGGATTCGCGGATTCGGTTGGCGCATCCCTAGTAAAAATTAGGGATGTACCAACCGAATCCGCGAACCCTCGAATCCTTGAATCCTAGGCATGGATTTGAGATTCGGGATTCCGAATCCCAGTGCCCAAAACGGCGAATCGAATCTTTCGAATCCACCAACCACGTTTGTTTGTTTCTTTTTCAGATTGGCGCCTCCGGAGTCCGCCGAAAGCCTCATTGGCCGACGGGTGTTTTCTTGTTTGTTTGTTTACATTGCTCTGGGATTCGAACCCGTGTACCAGAGCAATGTAAACAAACAAACCCTCGGAAACAAGAATCCCGGTGCCGGCTTTGCTGTCTGGGATTTTTCCTGGGTTTTCCTCAGACGCTTTCAGGCATATGTCGGCACAGTTCCCTTAGAAGTCGGCCCAGGACGCACGTTCTCCAATGGCGTCAGCGGTGACGTTGCCCACCTCTGTGAGGCCGACAACGGCGAGCCCTTTCACAATCACCACTGTTTACATTGCTATGGACTGAAAGAGTTCAGGCAGGAACTGTTACATTACAAGTTTAAAAGTAACAACAGTTGGATTGAGTAAGCCTCCTTAGCGCCGGGTACAGGTCGGGCCGGGGTGAGTTTTAGGCAGCCGGGTCGGACTAGAGTCTGGTAAGACATCGTAGCTTTGGGTACGGGCCGGGTCTGCCAGTAATTCCGGCCCGTGCATTGCTCTAGCCCCGCCTGAGCTCTCTTGCACTGCACTGCCACAGTTGTGGAGGAATCTTCGACGTCAAAACATTAGACCGATGAGTGTACGGGGCTAGGACTGGAGAAGACGTCGTGGAAATGGTGGAGTTCTGCCAATGCCCGTTAAGCTATTTGATGCTCGTGCTACAAACCTGGATACATCAAGAGCAGCTCGGGTCTTTTCGCAAGCTGGGTGAATGTCTTGAGAGGTTTAGAAGCACCGAATTTGCTTCCATACTCCAAGCTGCAAGGGGTCCTCAAGGAAACAAGATTTGAACTGGCGTCCTCTTGTTCTCCGACCCAACTCTCAGACGAGACCATGACGTTGGGCAGATAGCGCTTTGGGGTGTCGATGAGCAGATTTTGTTACCGGGTCCGAAAATTGGATTGCAATGGAGTGCCTACGCTTTGAAGAGGCAGCGTGGGTATACATCTGAAATCGAAGATAGACATGCAGTCTTCTCTTTTTTTTTTTTTTTCATATGTCGCCCTACCTGGTTAACAGGGCGAAAAACTGAGCTACCACATCAGTTTCCTACCTATAGTTCCTACGTCGTAATCACTGGGACCATTCCAGGGCTCCATGTGAGACAGAAGTTCACTGTACGTGTTCCTCCTTGTGGAAGTGTAATAACAACAGTGCATTAGTTTTTAAGAGAAAATGTTGATTGCAAGTTTTGTTCTCTTACGTCGCAGTAGATACTGTCACAGCACAGAAGCACTGCATAAAAGAACAATGCTAAACAAGCAATTTTCATACAGTGAAGCAGTAAAAATACACGATAAAACACAAAAACAGCACTGTTCATCATCACGTGTGGATGCTGCTGCTGTAACAACCAGGGGCGGATCTAGGATTTTTCCGAGGGGGGGGGGGGGGGGTCCGCTATGGACAAGTGCCAGGTGCATGTTGGGATTGGTCCATTGAACCCTATGTTCAAGTTTACTGGACAATGTTGAACCGCTGTCGATTTAGCCGAGGTCAAAGTTTGTCAGAATCGCGAAAACCATGCTACGAAAAAAGTTATCTAGTGAGCAGGGGTTTGCGTCTAGGTGGACTTTAGTGACATAGAATGAAAGAGCGTGGTCCTAACATTCTGCCAATATGAAGTTCTTCTCTCGTGTTTACTTTTCGGCCAGCGAAACAGGGCTGCTTTTTGGCGCTATTTCTTACAACTTTGCGCCTTGCTAAGGGCACTTTTCGCACAAGCTCGAAGAGACAAAAAACTTCAGCGTGTTCTGGACCTTCCATACTTCAAAATCACATGTTTTGAAGGCCGGCCACACAATACTTTTTGCCCCATTTAATCGCAAATGTCGTACTTTTGGTAAAGTTGGCCGTCTTCAACACCATTTTTGAAAATGAAGCGGTCGGGCGAGAACAATTCAAATGGGTAGAGATGACAGATCAATGTCTATACTAATGCATATAAAAAATTAAGACGGTACTTTTTGATAAGGGCGAGAAAATATTTTTTTTTATGCCCACCCACTCTACACATAGCTACGCTGGGGCGCGAGGCTTGATTCGGCGAATAACGTTTTTTCGTGTGGTGAAGTTTTCCTATCCGTTATGGAGGACCAGAACAGACATTATATACAGCTAAGTCACATCTATGCTACTATCGCGTACTAGCCCGAGACGTTCATGTCGTGCTTGCTAATCTATCCACACCGAACAGGTGGCTGCTGATAATCACCCAAGCAGGCTGGAATGATAAAAACTGTTTATTTGCAATTCAGACAGTCTACATATTTTATTTTCGCGATTGTAACAGTTTGAAGTAAGAACAAAAATATACCCACATAAATGAATGCACAACGGTTTCCTTTTCAAACGTTAAAAAGCAAAGGCGACCATTGGCAGGGTATCTCATTAAAAGTGGCCACTACAATTTCCTCTGTACGGCGAAAAGGTAGATCTTGAACGCTGCTCCGACTGAAGTTTCCGTGCGTGCCACGCACTTTCATACCGCAGTCCATCATTTTGCACGCTCGGATTTGCTGACGGTTACTCGCGAGCATTTGTCACATTATTCACTGGCACGTTGTGCGCGTTTTGCCTTCAGCTATTTAAATATACGCTGAAGTGTAAGCTCTAGACAACCATAGCGAAGGAAAACAACGACTTCCCTAAGGTGTTGAGGAGATTCAGAAGTGCCTCCTGACATTCCTACTTCGGCCATTGTTCAACATGTTGACACAACGACTTCAGCAAGAAACGTGGAGCAATAACAACCTTTTTGGTAACCCGGCATGCATCACATGTGAGAAAGACGATCATAAACTACCACTTTAAAACGCCGCGAATGAAAGACTCTGAGAAACACCTACTAACAATACTTACCAATGCACCGATAACAATAAAAACTACGCAGTTTACTGACAAAAGGACTGGCAAAAAAAGGGACATGCTCATGTCCGGCCGCAGGACGCGGCTTGTGAAACCTAGGCACGCGACCTTTTCGCGCGCCTCACAGGGAGCCGTCTCGTGCGGCCCTCGTGTAACCATGTGGAATATAAAAAATATTTTCTGGTCCTTATCAAAAAGTACCTTCTTAATTTTTTAATATGCGTTAGTATTGATATTGATTTGTCATCTCCACCCATTTGGATTTTTCTCGGCCGACCGCTTCATTTTCAAAAATGGCATTGGAATTGGCCAACTTTGCCAAAAGTACCACATTTGGAATTAAATGTGGCAAAAGGTATTACATGCTTGGCCTTCAAAACATGTGATTTTGAAGTATGGAAGGTCCAGAATACGTTGAATTTTTTTGCTCCTCCAGCTTGTGCGAAAAGTGCCCTAACCAAGACGCAAAGTTGTAAGAAATAGCGCCAAAGAGCAGCTCTCTTACGATGGCCGAAAATGGAACACGTGGGAAAAACTTGATATTCGCAGAATGTTAAGGACACGCTCTTTCATTCTATGCCACTAACGTCCACCTACACGCAAAACCCTGCTCAGTAGGTCACTTTTTTCCCAGCATGGTTTTCGAGATTCTGACGAACTTTGACCTGGCCTAAATCGCCAGCAGTTCAACATAGTGCCGTGAGACTCGGGAAATTTTTTGGAAATTTTTTGGAGACTCGGGAAAAACTTTATTTGCAGTAAGGAGTCCATGATAATTTTTGGGAACAAAACTGGAGGGGGTCAAGCACGACCTTTGGGTGATTTGGCCTGGAATGACCAAGCTGCAAGCGCCCTAACAAGAGTGATCAGGGCATTATCTCAAGTGGTATCTCAGCGAGGCTTGTGCAGGATAATGAATACACAATTTTAAAACATCTGGTTCACATCTCTGTATAGGGACCGAGACGATGTGTTTCTCCTAACGAAGCGCCATCTTGCGGGAGCGCTCGCCGTCAGTGGTAAGAGAGTGGATCACGTTGTACAGATTGGCATCCGCGGTTTCTTTGCATTGCGCTTGTGGTGCATGCAAACAGCTAAATACCAAACAACGTCAACTGCTACACAGTTGGGTGGTGATTGATAGAAACTCGTATAGGGCCAAATTTTACCGTGTTCCGTGGAAAAGTAAAAAAAAAAAAAAAGCGAGCCGCTACGCGGGTCCTATTCGTTCTCTACGTGCCATGGTTACATTGTATTTCTTTACATCATTTATCTGCGATTAGCCAACAAGGCTCACAGCAAATTTTTTTACACCCCTATATGAGTGTAAGATGAGTGTTAGATAACTCACACCCTTATGAGTGTAAATGCTACACCCCAATGATGGGTGTAACAGGGGTGTCACATATTATACCCAAAAGAAATGTGTTTATTGGCTGACCCCAAAAATGGCAGGTCCTGGAAAAAAACAAGGCTTGCTCTCAAAATTCACGGAACACTCGTTGCAATGATGCACTGCAACCTGCATTTGCAAGTGTGAGCATCTTAGTTGCTTTATTTATAGCTGCCTGAGGAGTTTACATATGCACAGGGTGGGTGCTCTAAAAGGTCAGTCACATAAAAATCCTACGAAAAAATTGTGGTTGCCATGCACTGCGTAAAAAAATAAATACGACCACGCAAACTTTCGTCTCAATCCATCGGTATAGCGCATAGGAAATGCACGAAGACGAAAGTTTGCGTGGTCGTATTTATTTTTTTCTTACTTTTTTCGTACATTTCTCTGGCACAAATTACTTACTGTGGGGTGGCGGAAGCCTGTCTGTCAAGTAGGTATAGCGTCACACGCGAAAATGTGACTCACCTGTTACAGCACCCACCCTGTACACCTTACATGTAACTACCCACATGCAGTAAAGTAAGGTATACCGCTACTTGTGCGATCAAGCACTTCATATCATCGTGTTGTCTTTGTTGTTACAAATGGACGTTTCTGCTCATACGAGCCTTACATGGCTACACGATAAAAATTAGTAAACACTTGTTTGAAGCAGTGATGGAATGCTACTTCACCAGCAACTTTAAGTTTTAAGGCAATGACTTGCTTGTATATTCAATGCACAATTATTGCAACTTTCACCAGACATCTCAACAGGCATGTTAGTGCATTGTCTTATTCAACATAAAAACACAAAAAAAGCAAACTGCCAGGTTCGTCAATGAGGCCGAGGCAGTCAAGTAGATAGTACTTTTAAGGTACTGCACTCCAAGTGCTTCCGCTTTAACCTACTATGATGGAAGCTTGGGTTAGCATTCATTATATCACATGTGTGCATTCCTTTTTTTTTTTCACGTGACAAGTTTATCACGACCCATGTACGCTCCTCCCGCATGAACACTGCTTAAAGGTACTTGTGTGTGTGTGTGTGTATATATATATATATATATATACGAAGAAAAAGGTACAATGGATCCGAGAATACAAACAGAAAATACAAGGGGGTTTATTAAAGATTAAGGGGGAAAGTCGACACTGGAACAGCAGCCTGGCTTCGACATTTGCAAGCCCTGTTGAAGGCTGCTGCTAATTTACGTTGTTGTACAGAGAATCAGCGTCGCGCTAACGTTCCCCTCTTTTCGGTCGCCGCTGTTCGGTCAGCAAGGAATATGCGTTGCAGAAACGCATACAAATATGCTGTTGACTCACCTATAAGAAATCAACGTTAATTGTTTTGATGAGTACATTTGCCACGCGAAATTTGGATGTAAAACTATCCCAGGAAAAACGTTGCGCAATCCACATTCCTTGTGGCGTAATTTTCGTACAGAGAATCAGCGTCGCGCTAGCGTTCCCCTCTTTGCTGTTGTTCGACCAACGAGGAATATGCGTTATATTTACACAGTGCGGTCCGCGCGTTGAAATTTCCTCGTGTAACCTTCGTAAATGACCACATTCTAACCACATTCTACAACCATACTCAACGTTGAATATGCATTCCATGCACCATGTGTGTTGACTGGGGTACGTATAACGAACAGTCGGCTGCCTCCGACTGGAAGTAGTAGGTGTGGAAATACCCCAACAACCTTCTGAAGATACTTTCCACGTTCACGAAGCCAGCTCCCATGCGAATGCATATACAGGGTGTTTCTTTTTATCTGCAACAAATTTTCATATAAAGGGAAGTTGCCCAAGGACGCTTTTACATTTGTTATTGAATTACTCGACCGGGCTGTTCTACGAAACCGTATATTTTGTCAGTTAGGGGACTAATTAACATATGATATTTTAATGAACTTTTTAATTATTGACTTTCGGGAGCACGTTGCAATTGCGATATTAAAGCCTGATGTCCACATGATGTGCTCGAGGCACTGATGGAGCACAAAAGTAATCACAGCGCGCGCTACGGACCTACGTATTTGACGCTGTCGTCTACACTCTAAAAACAGAACTTCACCGCATAGCACACTGTGCGCCAACCATTGCCACGAATGATAGGGTTATCGCTTGTCATTGGAAGACAGAGGGGGGTGTACGCCTTTTTGTGGCAATTTTCATATATCCAAATTGCCACAAAAAGGTGTACGCCCCCCCCCCCCTCTCTCTCTTCGAATCAGAAGCGATAACCCTATCATTCATGGCAACGGTTGGTGTACAGTGTGCTATGCGGTGAAGTTCTGTTCTTGGAGTGTACTGTAAACCGCAAGTGGTCGCCAAAAGAGCGTCAGCGACGTTGCGGCTCCCAAGTGTGCGGGAATCCAATGTACAGCTCGAAGCAGAATTAACTGGAACGCTACTTCGACTGGCGGAGCTAAAGTCCAGAGCTCTGTCCAAATGGCTCTGCTAAAGTCGGGGAGAGAGCAACCATAGCGGCTCTTATAAGAGAAATAAAGGCAAATAGCGTTTCGACTGTGTCACTGTTTCTGCGGGGGTGTCCGCCTTGGCACGAGCTGTTGACTCGGCGTTGCCCTCAGCTGTGGTTATCATGGCGATGTTTGTTTGTGTGTTTGCGGCGATTATGTGAAGGCGTATGTCGGCTGAATTGCATGGATGCGATGACTTTATTTCATTGATACACGCGAAGGTGGTCGCGTTCGCTCAGTGGGGCATTTTCGAATTTCTGATGAAACAAAGGAGAATACACATAGTCTAGTGGCAAATTTATTGGATTTGGTGTCCGCCTTTATGTTAATGAGATAACGGCATGGCATGCGCGTGACATCGGTCAGCATACACCTTTACATAATCATCTCAAACCCAAACAAACGTCGCGATGACAACCACATTTGATGGTAATGCCGAATTCACAACTATTGCCAAGGCGGACACCCTCGCAGCATAATGGCGAATTCGGGTGGTCATTTCGTGGCAACTTTTTTTCCAGATCCCGAACAGTCATGTTCCTTGGTCGAAACAAAGCAACCTCGCATGTTCGCGTGGGGCTTTCCGAGCGCCCAGAATTTGCCAGCTAGCACTTTTTTCCCGCTCTCTCGAAACTATCGAGCAGCGGGTTGCCCAACTATATCCGGTGTCGTCAAATCAGCACTGCAACGGTGACAAGTGCCCTCATTGGCCCGCACGTCGAAGTTCACGCAATTTCACAGATATGACGGAACCCGAAGACGGGCGATCGCGATGCCGCAAGCTTGATCCAAGTGTACGAACTCTGCCCTGATTCAAAAGGGATGAGGCGAGCCTGATCCTGATCTTAAAACCGCTAGATCCCTGGCACTCATGTTCGGGTGGCAACTGTCACGTGATCCAGCTCGGGAGCCGACCTAGCAATTTTCGAGCGCTAGGCCGTATTGCCATAAAATGACCACCCGAATTCTCCATAAGTAGGACAGTCGAAACATTATTTCCCTGTATTTCTTCTAAGCGCCGCCAGGGTGGCTATCTACACGATTCGGCGATTGAAGTCGCGTTCCAGTTAAGTTTGCCTCAAGCTGTACTTCCTGCAACTCACCAGAGAGGGTCACGTGATCCTAGCCGTCACGTGGGTCCTTGGTAGCTGCTCATCCGGTGCTCGAAATGTTCTGTAACGTGATGTATGTAGTCCGCCGACTTCTACAGCTTCTTTTGTTCCCGTACTTAATAATTCCCCGTAGAGATCTAGCATTTTGATCTCCGCTAGATGTAACAGATATGACTGATATAAAAATTTACTACTTCTTTTGTTCCCGTGCTTAATAATTCTCTGAAGAGATCTAGCATCTGGAACTCCGCTAGATGTAACAGATATGACAGGTATAAAAATTTACTACTTCTTTTGTTCCCGTGGTTAATGATTCCCTGAAGAGATCTAGCATCTGGAACTCCGCTAGATGTAACAGATATGACTGATATAAAAATTTGCTACTTCTTTTGTTCCCGTGCTTAATAATTCTCTGAAGAGATCTAGCATCTGGAACTCCGCTAGATGTAACAGATATGACTGATATAAAAATTTACTACTTCTTTTGTTCCCGTGCTTAATAATTCTCTGAAGAGATCTAGCATCTGGAACTCCGCTAGATGTAACAGATATGACTGATATAAAAATTTACTACTTCTTTTGTTCCCGTGCTTAATAATTCTCTGAAGAGATCTAGCATCTGGAACTCCGCTAGATGTAACAGATATGACTGATATAAAAATTTACTACTTCTTTTGTTCCCGTGCTTAATAATTCCCCGTAGAGATCTAGCATCTTGATCTCCGCTAGATGTAACAGATATGACTGATATAAAAATTTACTACTTCTTTTGTTCCCGTGCTTAATAATTCTCCGAAGAGATCTAGCATCTGGAACTCCGCTAGATGTAACAGGTATGACTGATATAAAAATTAGAGCTGATGCACGGAATCCAAATTAAAGAAGCCTGAGCTTGGGACACGACACTCACAAATGAGATCGCGTTCAAGAAGTGATCTGAACAGACAGATATTTCTAAAATGAATTTTATTCGTATGCTCGTCGCTCACGGGAGAAGCACTACCTTCGGAAGCTCATGGAGGTCGGCGTCATGATTCATGAGACACGGAAAAAGAACATGGTGGGAATGGTATGTCCTGTTGCTGGAACATGTAGCGGGACGGCGGAAAACACACAAACCTCAAGCGCCTTCTGAGGAGTTTGACAGTTCAGACGACATGTTGGTTTCATGTATTCCTACTGCTTGCAAGCTTATTCTATGGTTTGTTTCAGACGGTTAATAGAGTGTTTTCTGAACGTCTGAACTGTATTAACAGAAAGCATTAAAGAAAAGTAAAGGAGGTCCTTTTTGTAGCCTTTTGGGTCATATTTCGGGGATATGGGTTACTGTCACCCGCGTGCCCAGATCAACCGAAAGCCCAGAAGCTCCGAACATTTTTTCGGATGAAACGAGCTTTTGGTTGATTTGGGACGTCGGTGGAAATGGGCATTTGGAGGATATGAGGCCTAACCACCGTCCACCCCTATTGCACTCGACTTTCAGTACATTGTGCTGCTTGGGAAGGAAACGGCAATCTGTTGTACGAAAAAAGGAAAAAAGTCGAAAAGACGAAGCAACGATGAAAGATGAAAGTCACTGAAAAGGTTAGCCAGCTGTAGGAGTCGAACCCACATCTTCTGGATTGCCGACTGTGACTTTCATCTTTCATCGTTAATTTCTTAGGCAAATTGAGGCTTTGTATGTATTTGTCCCTTCTATGTTGTTCCAGCCTCAGAACATCAGTTCTGTCATGTTCAGACGAAGCACCCGGTGACACGGCTTTTCTTGTAACCTCCTCACTGCTGCTTCAGACAGCTGTGTCGTTTCAACTTTGCTGCCGCTATCAGCAGAAGCAAGGGAACTGAAGGGGAGACTCATCGTTTCTTTCCGCAGTATTCTAATTACGTGACGGAGTAATTAACGCGGTCGAGATTTTGCTCAAAGGAAATTTTCCCCGGCTGTTTTTGTTGTAGTAATGTAATGTGTTTTGTGTTGAAATTGGTTGAGAAAACGAAATGCCCTTTCTGTTTCACACAAGGAAAAACACAAAGAAAGACAACAAACAAACGAAATAAAAAAGGTGCTGAATTGGCACATTTCAGAGATCTATTCGGAATATTTCTCGCGACTGAAAATCGAACAAGTGCGCGCAAGTCACACCAAAAGTTTGTCGATGACAAGCGCCAGTGACACCCCGAAGTAGAATTTTAAGCCTCTGTTTTGTGTCACATTACATGACACACCCGCTGTATCGGCATGTGCGCTATACGTGTATTCGAGATCAGTGAACACAATAACGCTTCGGTTGAAAACTATTTGTTTCCTATTTCCTTTTTCTATGTATCTGCTGGCTTCTTTTTCAAAATGACCCTGTGTACACTTGAGCGCATGTAAACAGACTAGTGCCCGCACTGCGATGACACAAACACATCATGGTAAAAGGGACGGAAAAACCCTGGGTCCGTGCACTTGCAAGCGCTCATTTCGAGGTGCTGCTCCGCTGCATAGAAGAGCACCGACGCTTTCCAACGTCCTGCACAGTTCATGATGTCTCTGTTGTGTGCATCTTATATTTAGGATGCATCTCTAAATCAGAAGGAAAGCTGTTGTCCTCCTCCGCGTCTCAATGGAATATCTCGTTTTTGTACACCAAAGAAGCTACGTGAAAACAAGAGGACATCACGGAACCTGCGGCCATGGGAGGTACAGTGTCATACGGTAAGAAGACAACAATCTTGTGCGCAATGATATCATTATCCGTGACGAGAAACGCATCTTGCGTGAATCCTACAATCTCAGAACAGAACTTCACCGCATAGCACGTTATCCGCAAACCATTGACACGAATGATAGGATTACGTACCCCTTCTGATTCGAAGAGCGAGGGGGCGTATAGCAATTTGGATATATGATAATTGCTATAAAAATGCCTATGTCCCCCTCTCTCTTCAAATCGGAAGCGATAAGCATATCATTCGTGTCTGTAGTTGGCGCACAACATGCTATGCGGTTCTGTTCTGAGAGTGTAGGCTCTTCGCAGATGGTCACGCAGCGAACGAACAGTGTTCTTCTACAGTCGGTAACACTGGCAAAAATCCTCGTTTGGCATTTCAAACGATACTCATGATAAATGTGGAGTCAGAGGCGCAGTAGTAAAGGCACGGCAATAAAAGCGGCCGCAATCTTTCTAACAGACTTCGAAGTTCGCCACTATCTTTCCTTGAACTTTTCTCAGTGGAAAAAAACGTTGCGCAACGTCATTTTGACGTCACGGCACTTCTGCAAAAAGCTGCATTTTCCCTTTCCTTGAACTTTGGTTTGATTGACAACACGGGCCGTCACGTGGGCCAGGGAAACTGTCCAAGGGCTGTCTTTCCTCATATCTCCCGAATTATTTACATTGGTGAAATCTGCAAAGACACCGTCTCCCCGGGCAACCAAAACGTCATTTTGACGTCATGAAAATATTTCAACGTGCGCGCGTCTCGGTAGCCTTGACCTGAGGTTTGATTGACAGTCAGGAGCGCTCACGTGGGCCACGGAAAGCATCCAATGGTTGCCTTCCCTCCCATTTCTTGAACTTTCTTCGTGTTTCAAGATACACCCTTAAAAATGAACTTCACCGCATAGCACGCTCCTAGCCAACCATAATCTCGAATGATATCTTTATCTGCCCTGATTTGTTGAAAACGGTAGGCGTACGCCTTTTTTGTGACACTTATGCTGTTCATAACTGTCACAAAAAAGGCGTACGCCTACCGTTTTCAACAAATCAGGGCAGATAACGATATCATTCGAGATTATGGTTGGCTAGGAGCGTGCTATGCGGTGAAGTTCATTTTTAAGAGTGTACGACAAGTCTAGCACCCCTAGTAGCAGTCCCGTCGACTAATTCAATGACAAAAGTAAAACCGTCCTAGGGCAACTCCCCTTTTTATGAAAATTTGTTGCAGTTAAAAAGAAACACCCTGTACAGACTCGCAGTAGTGTAAAAACAGAGGTTTCGAAAGCATTCGAAGTAAAATTTAAAAGGTAGGAGTTATATTTATTTAATGAGCGTATATGCAAGTGAGCCGCTCACTGCTCAGTTCCTGGCCAATGTCTGAGGGACGTCACTGAAAAGAAAGCCTTTCGATAGCGCCACCTGTTTACGAATTATTCAGCCGGGGGACCTTCGTGAAACACGCAAGTCAGCAACATATCCCCAGCGGGGCTCCTTAACCCTATATTTCATATTTTTTGTTCTGTCACTAACAAATTGTTTCTCAATGCAGTTGTATAATTGAAATAAGAATATTCGAATTTTAACAAAATCTGTGAGGTTTTCAGGTGAACGTCAACCAAATTTGTGTTAGTATCATATATGATACGTTATGCAGTGGAGGGTAAACATGATTGCCCACGGCTCGTTAGGAGGGAAAACGGCGGCAAGGCGTCCCTACAAGTGGGGAAGCAAAGGGACAAGCTCATCCGAGACGATCATCCTACCCTTTCGATAAAGGTTGCCGGTAGTCGGAAGGATATTCCAAACCTGTGCGTGACCAACACCACGTTGGCCACATTCGGCCATCCTGTTCGCATTTCATCCTCGAAATGAGATTAACATAGCACTGCAACATATATCAATAATATTCCACCGCTGAGCAGCAAGCAACTTTCAAGGACGGTCACGACTCCTGCAACGCGAATTCCAGCGTCAGCTGTGCCTGTGCATGGTTGGGTGAGGACGCATTAAAGTCTGTACACAAGGTGTTTATTTCAGTGTGATGAACAGAGCACGGGTAAACATCCACTAAAAACTCCCGAAATATGCCCGCAGCACTGCACTGAAAATCTTAAAAATATTCGGTAAAAATCCTGAATATATGCAATGTTTTTCCTTGTTCTTGGTACGAAAGCAATGCATCGAGTGCCTATTTGACAAAATTTTGGCATCTCATTAGGGATCAAATGGTAAAAAATTTGCAAACGCCCACGGAATGTGTTGCGGTTTTCAGCGGCAGCTGTTAGTGAGTTCTGCTGACGCTGACAAAATGTTTGGCACTGCCGCTAGATGTCGCAACACCTTCTGTGACTGCCTGCAGATTAGTTTGTAAAATGTTGGTGACATGTTTGCAGAACGGTTATTAATTGCTGGAAGGGAACTCTGAGTCAAGGAAGAGACGTACACAGGACAACAACGTCTGTTTTCGCGTGTTTTTCCTTGTCTCGACTGTGTTTCTTTCCATCATGTACAACCAGCTAACCTGAATCTTATCTCTCCTTCGAGGTTATTAAACATGAGAAACTGATGTTCTGAGGCTGGAACACATAGATAGGACAAATACATACAAAACCTCATTAAAGCTGATCCCTTAATGCTGTATTGACCTCCACCGCGCATGAGGGCATGATCGAGGCGCCGGATCTGCATAAACGGCATTCGCGGAGAGATCAGTCGTTCACTCACCAAGTCAGGCTCTGGCAAATCGGTCGGCATGGGCGGATAGATGTAGCCTTGGCACGTTGCGAGTGCCGGAACCTTGCCGGCGCGCAGTGAACGTGGGCACGTCGAGCAAACGCGAAACATGATCAGGTCGGCGTCGGGTAGGAGCTCTCTAATACCTAATTCCCACTTGTTTACGCCCGACGCGAACTCGAGGCGCGAATGGTGACTTCGAGGGACGTCGGCAGAGAGCACGTCTATCGTGTTCTCAACTACGGACAGCTTGCCGCTATGTCTCGAGGTTGACGAGACTCTTCGGTCGTGAAAACAGTGCTAAATAGCGTTTTTTGGGCGATTGGCGACGTCAAAAATCCGAATATTTAAACATGGGCTGGAAATGGAAACTTCAAGTTTAAAACGTCTTAGATCGTGAAAACAGTGCTAAATAGCGTTTTTAGAGCGGTTGGCGACGTCGAGAATTCGAATATTCAAACATTGGCTGGAAATGGAAACTTCAAGTTTAAAACGTCTTAGATCGTGAAAACAGTGCTAAATAGCGTTTTAGAGCGGTTGGCGACGTCGAGAATTCGAATATTCAAACATTGGCTGGAAATGGAAACTTCAAGTTTAAAACGTCTTAGATCGTGTAAACAGTGCTAAATAGCGTTTTTAGAGCGGTTGGCGACGTCGAGAATTCGAATATTCAAACATTGGCTGGAAATGGAAACTTCAAGTTTAAAACGTCTTAGATCGTGAAAACAGTGCTAAATAGCGTTTTTAGAGCGGTTGGCGACGTCGAGAATTCGAATATTCAAACATTGGCTGGAAATGGAAACTTCAAGTTTAAAACGTCTTAGATCGTGAAAACAGTGCTAAATAGCGTTTTTAGAGCGGTTGGCGACGTCGAGAATTGGAATATTCAAACATTGGCTGGAAATGGAAACTTCAAGTTTAAAACGTCTTAGATCGTGAAAACAGTGCTAAGTAGCGTTTTTAGAGCGATTGGCGACGTCGAGAATTCGAATATTCAAACATTGGCTGGAAATGGAAACTTCAAGTTTAAAACGTCTTAGATCGTGAAAACAGTGCTAAGTAGCGTTTTTAGAGCGGTTGGCGACGTCGAGAATTCGAATATTCAAACATTGGCTGGAAATGGAAACTTCAAGTTTAAAACGTCTTAGATCGTGAAAACAGTGCTAAGTAGCGTTTTTAGAGCGGTTGGCGACGTCGAGAATTCGAATATTCAAACATTGGCTGGAAATGGAAACTTCAAGTTTAAAACGTCTTAGATCGTGAAAACAGTGCTAAGTAGCGTTTTTAGAGCGGTTGGCGACGTCGAGAATTCGAATATTCAAACATTGGCTGGAAATGGAAACTTCAAGTTTAAAACGTCTTAGATCGTGAAAACAGTGCTAAGTAGCGTTTTTAGAGCGGTTGGCGACGTCGAGAATTCGAATATTCAAACATTGGCTGGAAATGGAAACTTCAAGTTTAAAACGTCTTAGATCGTGAAAACAGTGCTAAGTAGCGTTTTTAGAGCGGTTGGCGACGTCGAGAATTCGAATATTCAAACATTGGCTGGAAATGGAAACTTCAAGTTTAAAACGTCTTAGATCGTGAAAACAGTGCTAAATAGCGTTTTTAGAGCGGTTGGCGACGTCGAGAATTCGAATATTCAAACATTGGCTGGAAATGGAAACTTCAAGTTGAAAACGTCTTAATTCCCTCGGTCTGCTGTCTTTTTAGTGTGTTCTGTGGTTCGCGCGTGTAGTCTCCCCTCATTTCGACAGTTCTGCAGCTCATCCCGTTCAACTTTTAATTATCGTAATGGTATCAAGGTAATTCCAAAAACGCACT
The DNA here is from genome assembly GCF_037126465.1 of Ornithodoros turicata. NCBI lineage: Eukaryota > Metazoa > Arthropoda > Arachnida > Ixodida > Argasidae > Ornithodoros > Ornithodoros turicata. The sequence continues at coordinate 44,470,685 of NC_088206.1, read as the reverse complement.
TTTGGGGCGTCGGTGTCTCTGTAGCATCACACTGACCACCCTCGTTTGCTTACTTATCGCGGCGCCGGTACAGTAGCGAGGATTGGAATGATTGGAAGGATTAGAAGAGATTTAGCAGACTGGAAGAACTTTAAGACTATGGTTCAGAAAATATGGTACGCCAAGCACCTGATTCCTTTGAAGTGGTCGGCGTCACGTTGCTGATCTTGGACTGGAAAGCTTCCTGCTTGGTTTTGGTTTGTTTCCCTGGAACGCTACTGATGTGCTAAAGCTCCCTAATGTGCGCTTGCTTTTGATTCCCCTGCCACACACGCAGCTGTCGCCCTCTTGCGTCGCTTTCCCTTTACATGCCTGCGCGCGCACTTGTCACTCTCTGTTTTCCTCCTCCCTGGCGCGGAGGGGTGAGGGGTTTTTGTTCCACAGACATGGCGATATCCTGAAACTTTTAAAGGTTCTGTAAAGCAGCACCGATCAAATGTCATTTAGTGTGGCTATTCGATAGTCCAAGCCATCAGGACAAAAACTGCGCAAGTTTCATTCCAATCGACGGCGCAATTATTTAGAAAATTACAATTAAAGATTACGGGCAACACTGTACTACACTCTTAAAAATGAACTTCACCGCATAGCACGCAACTAGCCAACCATCACCTCGAATGATATCGTTATCTGCCCTGATTTGTTGAAAAGGCGTACGCTTCTCCTTTTCAACATATCAGGGGGCTTAATCGCTTCATCGTCGTTACGATCGTTACAAGCTAACGAGTGGCGGGAAATTCAAAAAGGTGTGCACGTGACACATTGCGCGTGACGTGTACCACGGCCTTCACGTATCGCGCGAAGAGCGCCGTGCACGTGTTTTATCACGTGCCCACCTTTTTAAATTTCCAGCCCGCCTTTTTGAATGTCCCGCCACTCGTTAGCTTGTAACGACCGTAACGACGATGAAGCGATTAAGCCCCCAGGGCAGATAACGATATCATTCGAGGTGATGGTTGGCTAGTTGCGTGCTATGTGGTGAAGTTCATTTTTAAGAGTGTAGGTATTGAAATGAGTCCGTACTCCTGACACATATACGGCGGCAACCACATTGCATGCATATAACACTGGGCCCGACATAACAATCCACCACAATCCACCATAAAATCCTCCCCTGCAATCCACACAATGATCCACATCTGAGGATAAACGGATAAGCGAACTGAAATGAAATGCTGAGCCGTTGAAAAAAATATGTCAGACGTTCAAGAAGCTAGACAGCGTCGGGCCACAGCGTCGGGCCAAGAAGCCGGAACCAAGAGGCGGGAACACTTCCTCCTCTAACCGCATCCCCCGTGCGTTCTTCTTTGCGACAATCGAGCAGGCGGGGCTAAAGCGAAAAACTGACTCTTTTTTTTTTCGAGTATTTCTGTTGCGATACTGTGCACAGTTTTTGTTAGGGCTGTGGTTATCCGTGGAGGACTTCATATTTCTGTTAAAAAAAGTGAGGGTCGCTTGGCAATTTTCGAAGTTTAATTGAAAAAATAAATTTCCCACAATTAAAAATTGTCCAAAGCCTTCCTTAATGGTGGCAAAAGTTTCCAGAAGGTCATTGCCGATAGTCCCACAATCCTCAGGCGAGTACGTCGCCAGATAGAATTTTTTATCATGTTAGGTGAAACACCCTGTATCTGCCAAAGGCACATTGAAAGTGGGACATACGAGAACATATATAGCGGACGCCAGGCAGAGTGGGAAGCTCATTCACACGTTCTGTTAACGCTAATATTTTACGCGTTCGCTTTAAAGGTACTGTAAAGCAACACCGATCAAATGTCATTTGGTGTGGCTATTCGATAGTCCAAGCCACCAGGACAAAAACTGCGCAAGTTTCATTCCAATCAACGGTGCAATTAATTAGAAAATTACAATTAAAGATTACGGGCAACACTGTACTAGGTATTCGAAATGAATTCGTACTCCTCACACATACGGCGGCAACCACATTGCATGCGTATAACACTCGGCTCGACATAACAATCCACCACAATCCACCATAAAAATCCGCCCCTGTAATCCACACAACGATCCACATCTGAGGATAAACGGATAAGCGAACTGAAATGAAATGCTGAGCCGTTGAAAAAAATGTGTCAGACGTTCAAGAAGCCAGACAGCGTCAGGACTTGTTTGTCCACAGATTCACAGAGAGAGTTTGTTCGTTCGACAGAGGTCGCGAACAGAAGGAGCGCGCAGGCGCAGCAGAGAAGTAGGGAGAGCCTCCATCGAACAGCGGCCAGCGCTGGGTTACTTCGCAAAAAACCTCTTAAAGGGACTGTCGCATCCGGAACCGTGGTTACGAATCCAATACCAACGTGTTCGGTACACTACCACCGAGCTATTTGCCAAATTTTCTCCTTCCAAAACGGGCCGGGCGATGAGGAATCGAATTTAAAAGATCCGGTTTCGTTTTGATCCTCGAAAGCGCCAGCGCCAACAACATCGCGTGACGCAAGGTGGAATCTGGCTAATCCGCTTTGAAGGACGCTGTCGTCTGCCGCCAAGTCTGGGGCTGCTTTGTTTTTTGTTTTTTTCGGCACGTCGCCCGTATTCACATGTGACACTTTCTAGTGACGCGCATACTATCTCTACGCTTGCATCCTTGGCGTGAGATGTCGTTTGGAAACCGACGCAGCGTTCCTGAATCCAGGAAAACTTCCTTCGAAAACCGCGATGTTTGATATCGCACGCCAAGGATACAGCTACAGCCAGACCCCAGACGAAGCGAAAGTTGGAAGCAGCTACGTCACTAGCGGGTATGCAGAAGAAGCAAGGAGTGTTCATGCTGTCCGTGTACGCTCCTCGCATTTCACCGATAATGTGTACCTGGATGAGAACATCGTGCAAGTGCAACTTGGATTGACACAAAAAAGGAACGAACTTGACGCCGTTCCGACAGTGTTCCACGAACAAAGCGAGCCAGCAACTTCGACAGTAAGTCACAATGTCTATGTAGTTTCCCAATCGGATCTGTCACTCTTGCGCGTGAGTATAACTTAGCAGCAAAAGACGAAATCGGTACAACGTAAGGTATCCCCTAACCTATGGTTAATAACTAGATAAATAAAATACAATAAACAAGTAAAAGAACATGATGCCATTCATATGAACGTGTTGGCTTTTCTCGTTGTCGGACGCGTTATCATGAAACTTTCCCTGTTACTGAACCTGTGACGTTTGTGGAATGTGGTAGACATGATTGGTTTTCATGTGTATTACAGCTGCAGGCAGCTCGACAGGGTCAAGCGCAAGTGATACGTATATTACTTAAATACATATAATGTGTTTACAATTTTTGGACACAGAACAATTCGCAAACTATGAACCCCGATCACTAAAAGGAAGAACTGACGCTGTTTGTGTGCTGGTGTTAGAAACAGGCACTATATACAAGCAGTACCTCTGTCCGTAACATAAGCGCCATAAACCACTTCCCAGTTTCCTTTTATCTCTCTGTTTGTGAACTGTTTGTGTGCTGCGGTTGTCATAGCCAACTTGAGATGCACTTTTGACGTTCTGTGTTATAGAAGGACCAGGTGCTGCTGATCCAAGTCCCATCCATCCATGAAACGGCATCAAACAACGTACGTGTGTGCACGGCAATTTGGCTGAGAGACCTGGTTTTTACACTAATGCCTTTACGACGCCTGTGACAAATTAGGATCTTCTAGAACAGTGCTTTCTTCATCCAAGTTCAAGAAGTAAAGAGAATGACTTCATGGCTTCTACTGACATCTCACAGCTACATGCCAAGACAAAATAACTTGAAAACAGGAAATGAACAGAAAAAAAATGTCCGTTTCAGGTCCACCCAAATCTTTGTGCAGAGGCTGACAACAACAACGTTATTGTGAGATGATGAATGATGCTGATGCAGCGTTGAGATTAAGCCCTTGTTTCCTTTTTTGCAATGCTACACATTACTGCTGGATAAATGTAAAATGATGCATCTACCTCCAGACATTAAAGGGGCTACCAGAGATGTAGTGTCAATTCAACAGAAAAGCTGCATGTTCTACAAGGCACTGTCACATAAGCATTGGCCAAATTTGCTGTCCTGTGAGCTTTGATAGGATATGCCGTAGATAGTAAGAGGCCTCTTACTGAAAAAGGGAGGTGCATTATTCGAGTAGTGGGGTCTGAGGCATGAGGGTCATTTCAGGATGTGCTAACCCTTCCAAAATTTTACACTTGGTTGTGCCCAGAGATCAATCCAGATCCCCCCCAACACCCCGTGTTTTTTTCCAGTGTACCACTGTTATAATGAAACCGTCCAATTTACTGTCCAACCGTCCCGTTTTCATTGCAATTGAAGTACTTACGAAACTGTTAATTTTATTTTTGTGAGTCCCCGCTTCAGATCCCAAGGGACATTGCCAGTGTGGTGCACGCTGATAACTATGTCTGTGCATAGCAAATAATAAATGTCTGTGCGTGAAGAGTTGGATGTGGACTTGTGCGATGGCTCTTGAATGGATAACACTCAGTCAACACAAAGATTTATTCACATTTGCGTAACTTATTGCCTGTCATTAGAATAATTATTATAATACATAGACAAGAGGTAATGCTCTGCCAAGGATCTCTGAAGTTACAGTCTTGAAAGCTGTTTTCAAAACAGTGGTGCTAAAAAAATTGGATCAATGGCAGGTATCAAAATTTGTTTTGCTGTATCAAGACAGAACAATCTTCCGTGGGAATGACAAATTTTGGACATTCCCAGACAGATGTATCACTTACTATGACAATGAGGTGTAAGTGTACCATTAGTGAGTTACGAAATGTTACCTGAAATTATTTGACGTGTTATATCCCTCACATGCTATAATACTCCCAACGATAAGAAGTATTACATTACCATTAAAAGTATAACTGTCACTTATTGCTCCTGCCTATTCCCCTGCACTTCTCGGGATTACTGTGGTAACACAGATTCTGTTTCACACTTCTCAATTGGAAACTAGGCAAGTCTGTTATGGTGTAGGTGTGAACATGAAATGAGGCACACAAAAGATGATAGTCCTGATAGGACCAGGATGGAAAAACGTTGGCGAATCATGCGGACGACATATCCAGGTATCTGTCGTCTGTTTCTCTGTCCAAGGAATCTCCAAACTCAGCTTGTAAACACACAATAAGCAGTGAACCTGACGTAGCTGTAAAAAGAAAGGAGACTTTCCTAAACACGTAGCACAGTAATTTCCTGACAATCATTCCAATTCTAACCCGGCCCTTGAGTTGCACAGTTGGTTAGAGCCTTCGTAACTTTCATAGGGCATTCGTCGTGTGTGCAAACAACGACGACAACTACGAAAATAAGGATTGCTCGACGTGCCTATCTATCGTGGGCACAGTAGGCGAAGACTGTGATCGTCGGTGCAATACTGCGGTAGATACACCACCAGAAGTTCTGGCCGATGACAGAGAGCTGGGAACAAATTGTGATGCGTGCGTGTGGTGCGTGCCGTCATTGCACAACTCTGCCACTTCACCAGCACTGCAGCATATAGGCGCTCATCCGGTTCCTGGGGAGCACAGACGCCGCACAAACACTTTGATTGTTTCCTGCGTCGTAGTGTGAATGTCACGGGATTAAGTATTGAGCACTCCGATCATGAACGTACCTAAAGCAGTGGTCCTGAGGCTCGTTCTATTGCGCTAACGCAGCTGCGGCACGTACATCACCAGCGACTTGCAGAAGAAGCGGATCCGTCGAATATGGGCCGTCATCAAACATGTATATTCGTCACGGGAGCTATTACTAAAGGCATTTGAACAGCATGATTCGCCACTTCCGCGTTCCGAGTCCGCCATCTCCGCACGTGCCTTCGCCTTCGTCTCCCTGACCTTGCTCATGCAAGCTGCAAGCCGCGGGGACTCCTCTGACTCGCCGCGTTCTTATTGGTCAGATTCCTTGTGACGTTGCTAAAGATTCTCAGCAGGGAGTTCCGCTTGACGACCGCATCCGTCGTCTGCTGTAGCGCCGCTTACACACGAATTATGCAAAAAGTATTCCGTCGATCGGAATGGGACTTTCGGAGTCATGGTCAGTGAAGTACGGGGAATCTCATTTCACTGTGGTTTCGGAATCGATCTGTGGTCGATGCGACTGTCCCTTTAACAGGGGTTTCAGAATGCATAGGTAAACAGGCAAACTATTAATATGGTTACTAAAATAACGAAGTTTCGATGTAATAGTGTGTAATACCAATTTTCAGTGTTGCCCGCTGTGCAGGGGGTTGTTTGACACCAAGCGTCGCACCCCTCCACTACGCCGCATCTTTCATGGCAAATTAAAAATATTTATAGCGCGTTGTCGGTTGTATGCTTCCGCATATGGTATTTAGAAGCAACAAAGTCTCTATCACATCACCGGCATATCATGCTTGTCTACTGCTTTACAGTACCTTTCTAAAACATCCTGTAGATACAGTGACCTATATACAGTGACTCTAAACGCTACATGGGGAGAGGGCTAAAGTTCGAGGGATTAGTAACTACTAAGAACTTTCTGTGTACTGAAAGATGACACATGCTACACGCAGGGCAGAATCACTCCAAATATGTTAAATACCTTAAAGTTACGGCTTTTAAACTTGTGGCTATACGCCCCCTATGTGAATGGCAGATACAGACATATTTTTCGTGACAGAGGGGCAATGAGGGTTGCAGTGAATGTTTCTGCGAAGTAACAGGAGTTGCGAATTCCTGTGAACAGGGTGAGTGAATTCCTACCCGCATCCGCCACCCCCGGCGCCTGATGCGGGAACAAAACAGCGAAACAAATCAGAAAAGAGAAAGCCACATGTGATCCGGCGAAATGTCAAATTACCATGCATTATGTGAGAAAGTTTACTTATTTGAGTATTGTTCTCGATAACGCCTGGAGAAAATGCCACAATTCACAAAAGATATACACTCTTAAAAATGAACTTCACCGCATAGCACGCTGCTAGCCAGCCATCGTCTCGAATGATATCGTTATCTGCCCTGATTTGTTGAAAACGGGAGGCGTACGCCTTTTTTGTGACAATTATGAACAGCATAAGTGTCACAAAAAAGGCGTACGCCTCCCGTTTTCAACAAATCAGGGCTGATAACGATATCATTCGAGGTGATAGTTGGCTAGGAGCGTGCTATGTGGTGAAGTTCATTTTTAAGAGTGTACGGTCGCAAAAGGTTAGTTTAGGGGATGCCGGTAATGCGGCTTTACCCGCACTATCCGCGGACGCATTTCGGGCACAACCGCATTTTACCCGCATCCCGCAGCGACACCGAATTTCTATCCGCAAATCGTAAAACTGTGTGGGTATCTGTGGGTAACCGCGGGAAAAACGCACCCCTGCACTGTCAAAACTGAGCTTCATCACATACCACGCTCCTATATAGCCAACCATCATTCCGAGTGATATCATTCTGTGTCCTAGCTGATTTGCTGAAAATGGGAGGAGGCGCCTATTTGGACACATTTGGGATATTATGCACGTCCCAGATAGACGCCTCTCCTTGTTTTTGAACAAATCAGGACACAGAATGATATTCAGAATGGTGGTCGGCTAAGAGCGTGATATGTGGTGAAGTTGTGTGCACACCTCTATACAAATAGCGTAAAACTCTGCTTGTAAAAGTACTAGACACCTTGTCCGGTTTCCGTGCATGAAAGGGGAGAGGGCGACTCACAGCCTGAGATGAGGGGTCTCCCACCTTCGCCTCCACCTTCCGACACTCCTACACTGTTAAAACAGAACTTCACCACATAGCACGTTCCTAGCCAACCATCATACCGAATGATATCTGTTAAGGAAGAGGTGGATTAACAGCTGGGCTCGTGCTAATCCCCGAGCTAAGAGGGCGTGCACTATTATTCTTTTGGGTTTTGTTCAGTAAACGTTTTGCTCTGGCTCCGATCGTCTGGCTCTTCCTCTACACAAATTTGGTGCCGAAACCCGGGAACCCCTGCTAGGGACTTGAGAGTGGAGGACATTCACAGGCCAGCACGATGACGGAGGCGTCACAGGAATCGACTTCGAGGGTTTTCCTCCTGCAAAAGAGGAAGTCGTTTCGGCAGAGATTGACCACTGTACTGAATGAAGCCGAGCAAGCTATGCAGGTCGTTGGAAGCTCTCAGGATCACACCACTCGTTGTGAGGTACTGCTTGAGCGCATCGTCAAATTCTCAGCCAGCCTGGATGACGTGGACAGAAAGTTGGAGTCTATGTTTACGGTCGAGGAGGTTGAAGCGGAACTTGAGAGAATGATCGACTATCAAGACCGGGTAACCACCATCACCTGCTTACTGAAGAAACATATCGTCGCGCAGTCTTTGAGAGCTGGTTCCATACTGGAGTCCAGAAATCCTGGTGAGCTGGCGCTTCCCATTGGAGAACGTAGTCGAACTGTAGGAGATAGCCGTCACAGACCGCAGTTACCGAAGTTGGAACTCCTCAAATATAATGGCAGTCAAGAGCACTGGCAGGAATTTTGGATAAGGTTCGAATCCCTGGTAGACAGCAATGCTTCCTTGTCGAACAACGAGAAGATGTCCTACCTGACAGCGTTTCTTACTGGCGAGGCTGCAGCTTCAATAAAGGGCCTCCAGCTGACGGGAGATATGTACGACACTGCGGTCAAGATGATTAAGGAAAGATTTGGAAATCCAAACATGCTGGTACAGTTTCATCTGAAGCGGTTGCTAGGTCTTCAGCCAGTACGCTTCTCCCGCAATGTTCTCGAACTGAGACGTCTTCACGACACAGTGAAGGCTCATATGAGGAGTTTAGAAGCGCTGGGTACTACCTCAAAGTCGTTTTGCTCTCTACTGTTTCCTGTTCTACAACAAGCGGTTCCGCAAGATATGATTCTCAGCTTCCAGAGGAAAGTTCACGGCGACGAACAATCGCTTGGAACTACATCGGCAGAAGATCGGTATGAGATACTTCTCACGAAGTTGCTAGACTTTATCAAGATGGAAGCTGAGTGCAGGGAGCAACTGCCACTGGCTACAGGAGATAGTGTCTACGACACGAGGAGGCCCATTCAGACGACCCAGAGGAAGTTACGGCAAACTTCTTCTGAAAGACTATCGTCCGCCTCCGCTCTTGGCGTCGAAGCCAGGAAACCGACTACCACTCGTGACAAGACGGAGCCCTGCTTCTTTTGCGGGAATGATCACGAGATGCTGAATTGCAACTTACAAACAAATGTGGCAGAGTTGGAAGAAAGGCTTCGTAGCAGCCACAGATGCTTCCGATGCGGCAAACAGTATCATACAGCAAAGGTCTGCCGATCATTTCGTAGCCTCAAATGCAGAAAATGTAATGGACGACACTTAACTGTGCTGTGCAAGCAGAAGAGTACAGTACCAAGGTATGGAGGGACGGTACTCGCAAGTGGCACGTGGCAACGTACAGGTTTGCGACAGGACATAGTCCTGCTGCAGACTGCGCAAGTAGTCGTTTGCGCGGCCGGAGGAAAGGAGAAGTGCGTCCGTATCCTCATAGATGGGGGAAGTCAAAGAAGTTTCGTTAAGCGAGCACTGTCCAAGAAGTTGCAATTACCGACTGTTGGGAAAGAGCATTTGGTCATCAATACGGTAGGCAAGGCCGGAACCGAATCGTTGCATCGTAGAGTGAAAGTCAGGCTTCGGTCGCAGTATACTTCCGAGGAAGTTTGCATTGAAGCTCTTGAGATACCAGAAATCTGCATCGGCAATCTTCCTAATATTGACCGGAAATCTCTTGCTCAGCTGAAGTCCGAGGGAATGTCTTTAGCAGATGAAGCTACGTTCGCTGACGCGTCACCTGAAATACTGATACTTGTAGGAGCAGATTTCTATGGGTCCGTTGTAGCAGGGAGACAAGTACGAGTTCGTGACAATCTCATCGGTATGGAAACCATTTTCGGATGGACTCTACAAGGCCCTACGGGAAAGCAATCAGGTTACGAGTCTAACGCTCTACATGTGCAAGTGTCCAGCGTTAACCACGACGAGGTCTCCAATGCGCTGCAGTCTTTCTGGGAGTTAGAGCACCTTGGTATTGTTGACAGTGAAGAGTCGGAGGGCAAGAAGCATGAAGTTTTCCAGAGGTTTCAGGACACAACCAGATTTGAAGATGGTCGTTATACAGTGCGCCTGCCGTGGAATGAAGACCTCGTCTCACGACTGGGAAACAACAAGGCTGTAGCGGAGCAGCGTTTACGCAGCGCCACCCGTACTCTTTTGAGAGATCAAGAGGTCATGAACGAATACGATCAGGTGATACGACAGTATCTCATTAACGGTCATGCCGAGCGTATTGATGCAGCATCACCAACACCTGTTGCTGCCCCGGAATATTACATGCCACATCATGCAGTTATCAGACGCGAGAGGGAGACTACGAAGGTTAGAATTGTATTCGACGCCTCATCGAGTGCTCCGGGTTTTCTATCCCTGAACCAAGTTCTGCACGCCGGTCCAAACTTGAACTCTGACATCCTTTCTCTGCTCTTAAGGTTTCGAATGCATCGCATAGGCATGGTGGCAGACATCGAGAAAGCTTTCTTGCAGATTGCACTTCACAAACAGGATACAGACGCTCTGCGCTTCTTATGGTACACTTCGATGCCGATCGCAGGACAGCCTCTACCGTCTATTGAGACATGGCGCATGACACGAGTGCCATTCGGAGCACGATCTAGTCCGTTCCTGCTGTCCGCGACCATTCAGCATCATTTACAGCAAGTAGAGAAGGATTACTTGCAGACTGCTACGCTCTTGGAGCAATCCTTTTACGTGGACGATTTAGTGGTCAGTGTCAGCACCTCAGGAAATGCCAGGACACAGGACAAAGGGGAACTCTACAACGGAGACTACACAGAATCAGACTAAGAAGGTTTTGGGGGTCATATGGGATCTTCAACATGATCAGTTACGATGTTCAGTTGCGTCTGTCCTGGACTCCATGACGGAAAAGGAGAGTGTCAAGAGACATGTACTGCAGACCATTTCCAGGATTTACGACCCATTTGGCCTGTTAGGACCCTTCACTATTTCGGGCAAGATCATGCTCCAGAAGATTTGGGAGGCAGGATTGCAATGGAATGATCAGTTACCTTCAGACATCGATGCAGAGTGGAGAGAGTGGTGCAAAGGAGTCGCGGAACTGCAGCACATATCTGTTCCTAGGGAGATAGCGAGCAACTCATTCGTCGACAGGCTGCGCAAGTTGCATATTTTCGCAGACGCCAGCCCAAGGGCATATGGTGCGGTAGTCTACCTCGAGCATTTGTCCGACGACGGTTCTCGCGGCATGGCATTTCTACTTAGCAAAAGCAGAGTCTCACCTCTCAAGCGCCAGACACTTCCGAGGCTTGAACTCACAGCAGCTCTTCTTGCTGCCAGATTATATCGCTTTGTATCCACTGCTTTGCAGACAGAGTTCGATTATGTATGTTGGACAGATTCCTTAATCACCTTGCATTGGATCAAGGGATCGGCATCCAGATGGAAGACCTACGTGGCAAACCGGGTGCGCCAGATACATGAGCTGACTTCTCCTGAAAGATGGCGTCATTGTCCTGGTGAAGAGAATCCGGCAGACTTTCTCACGAGAGGGATTAAGGGGCATGAGCTGCGTGACTGTGAAGTTTGGTGGAAAGGCCCACGATGGCTGAGTCAGCCAGATTTATGGCCGCACACAGCATTTCCAGATCATACTGAAGGAGACGAGGAATGCTTGGACGCTCAGGTGGCATTGGTCAGCTGCACGACACATTTACTTTCACCCGAACGTTTCAGTAGTGCCAATCGACTTCTTAGAGTCACCGCATGGATACTGCACTACGTACACAACTCGAAGCGGTCAAACGTCAAGAAAACAGGTCCTCTCTCTACTGAAGAAATGGCGTCATCAGAGCTGTACTGGATCAAGGCTACTCAGACAAAGCTACTTACAGAAAGGTCCTCTCATCTCGAGAACTTCCGCCATTACCAGGATAACGATGGACTACTGCGACTAGAGGGTCGTCTGCAGTGGTCTCAGCAGTCACAAGCAGCCAAGCATCCCATACTGTTGCCGCCAGCGTCAGAGGCTTGGTTCACGTTGCTATCATACTCAGAGAGCACTTAAGGATGTCCCACGCCGGTGTACAGGAAACTCTGCACCAGTTAAGAGAAGAATTCTGGGTAATCAAAGGTCGTCAGTCAGTGAAGTATGCTCTTTATCAATGTCTTTTTTGTCGACGACTGAAGACACGCCCCTGCACAGAGCAGGAGGCACCCTTACCTGCCGATAGGGTCACTCAGCAACTTGCGTTTGAAGTCGTTGGCGTAGATTTTGCGGGGCCACTTTATTACAGAACGGCCGAAGGGCAACGGAAAGCGTACGTGGCTCTTTTTACTTGCACAGTCACCAGGGCAATTCATCTTGAGCTCGTCTCCGACCAATCCTTCGGGACCTTCCTTATGGCCGTCAGACGCTTTGTAGCACGCCGAGGTTTGCCAAGGAAGGTCTATTCAGATAACTTCTTAACCTTTAAGAAAGCCGCTCGAGAGATTCCTGCCTTGCTGGCGAATCAGTTCCAAGCGGTACGTGAGTATGCCACACAAGCACGAATAACATGGGAGTTTATTGCCGAACGTGCCGCCTGGTGGGGAGGCTTCTGGGAGCGTATGGTACGCTCAGTTAAAGATGCTCTCAGAAGAACACTAGGTCGGAGTCAGCTAGACTTTCAACAGTTGCTGACCGTGTTAACAGAAGTCGAAGCGATCGTCAACTCACGGCCATTGACACAAATGTCAGAAGATCCTGGCGACACCCAAGCTTTGTCTCCGTCGCATCTGATATTGGGGAAGCGACTCACGGCGTTGCCGCCAATTAAGAGACGTCAGACAGCGTGCGTAGACGCCGAACCGTTAGAGGTGCTGCAAGTAAAGGAAAGGCTCCTCACTGCATACTGGAGGCAGTGGAACAAGGACTACTTGCTACAGCTTAGATCTGCAAACCTGAGTCGACATGCAACCTCCAACAGCGCTCAACCGCATCAACTCGTACTACTGGCGGATCAGCGGCAGCCAAGGATGTTTTGGAAGCTAGCAAGGGTGCAGGAGCTTCATACTGGACGTGATGGACTTGTACGATCGTGCACGCTCAAGACAGTCACTGGTTCCTTCATCAGAAGACCAATTCAGCTACTTCATCCTCTTGAGGTCTAGATTTGAGACGCATCGGGCGGGGGAGTGTTAAGGAAGAGGTGGATTAACAGCTGGGCTCGTGCTAATCCCCGAGCTAAGAGGGCGTGCACTATTATTCTTTTGGGTTTTGTTCAGTAAACGTTTTGCTCTGGCTCCGATCGTCTGGCTCTTCCTCTACACATATATCACACAATATCATTCTGTGTCATGATTTGTTCAAAACAGGGGGGAGGCGCCTATCTGGGACAAGATAATCTGTCCCAGATAGGCGCCTCCTCCCATTTTCAACAAATCAATGCACAGAATGATATCATTCGGTGTGATGGTTGGCTAGGAGCGTGCAATGTGGTGAAGTTCTGTTTTAACAGTGTAGGGAACGCCGTCGGTAGTACACTCTTAGAAATGAACTTCACCGCATAGCACGCTCCTTGCCAACCATCATCTCGAATGATATCGTTATCTTCCCTGATTTGTTGAAACATGAACAGCATAAGTGTCACAAAAAAGGCGTACGCCTCTCGTTTTCAACAAATCAGGGAAGATAACGATATCATTCGAGATGATGGTTCGCTAGGAGCGTGCTATGCGATGAAGTTCATTTTTAAGAGTGTATGCATTGTCGGCTGCTTACTTTAAGCTAAGAGAATTTTATTGGTTAATCTGTAGAGGAGATAGTGTTCCTCTACATGAGTCCTGACCGACCATGGTGGAATGTCCCAGCGGGCAGATGTTCGTGGCGTCACGCTAGGACGTTGCCGGCAAACTGACGAGACAGCGCGATAGCACGTAACAGCAAGGCTACATCGTCGTCGTCCACGGGCCGCCACATCACCCCCCTCCCCTCAGACTCGGAGCGATGCTTGCAGTTGAGTGGTTGAGATAACGAGTCGCTACAACTGGTGATCCAGACGGCAGCCCCCTTGTACGACCTTGGACGGCCACCTTGTACACGCCCGCCCAACACATCTATTTTACGACGACCGACCCAGGCACCGGGGCAGCGCAAACCCTACCGCCCTGCTGGAAACCGTCTTATTCAAAATCCTATGAAAATCTCATTGAACCTATTGGATATCATGTACACAAATCTCATTCAGTGACTGCGAAAATTCTCATTCCCAATAGATGATTTGGGACAAATATTACATTGAAAATGGTGCCATATTCAATGAGTCTTAATGAGAAATCACAGTATGTGTTAATGAGATGTAATGAGAAATCACAGCAAGTGTTAATGAGATATAATGAGAAATCACAGCAAGTGTTAATGAGATATGAGAAGTCACAGAAAGTGTTAATGAAATGTAATGAGAAGTGGTGGCTTCAAACTCATTGAATGTCCCCGTCATGTCTCATTGAACCAATGAGCCCCAGCAGGATATTTCTCATTGGAATGGTTCTCCATTTCGATTCGCCAGTAGGTTTGTTGTGGTATAGTCACATTAGATGTGTAGAGCTTTCCAATGAGTATAAATGAATTCCCGCAAAAATGAATTAGACTCAATGTGATTTGGATAATTTACTGGATCAATGCACTACACATTGTATTCTATCACAGGACATATTTCAGCTTGGGTGTAATATTCTCAGTCGCACTGTGCTTTCACAGATGCGAAATGTTTGGCTAGTAATACTGTCGTGCATCAGATAGTGGGAAATAGAAAATCTAAAAGATGTAATTAACATTTACCAGTAGCTGAAGGCGCAGCCTCCTTCACTCCTGCTTCTTTTTCAGGGAGCACCTCATAAAGCGCAACAATGCAGTGTAAACCGAACACTAGAGAAGAGGTTGCCGGCAGTCACTGTACAGAATTAAGAGAAACAAATTTGAAGGTATCTTGGACGGAGCAAAGTATGAAGCATTATCCCAGCCCGGTTAGGTCCTGTCACCAATTGACAACTTCTCTTATACATTGAACACCGATGGGGCACAAGTAGCACAAGTTAAATCAGCAAAAATTAGCTTGATGATAAATGAGCTGTCGCAAACTGTGAGGCAGATTGTGGTAAAGGAAAGCTGGACATGAACACCTTCCTCGTTTCTGTAGACGATGCAGAGGATATTTTCAGTGATGTGACATTGAAGTCATGAAAGTCATGGAAGTCAGGAAGCATTGTTCAAAGCAGATTTATTGGACTATGCTGCTGTGTCGACTCCGTATCTCGGTACTAGCTCATAAGCACCAAATGCTCATAACCTACAAACGCCCATAGGCCTGTTGCGCTGGGCCAGGTGGCGCACCAATCATGTGTGTCAGCGCCGCTAGCGGCGACCTTTTCAACACACGGCCGCTCCCTAGCAGACGACACTCAGTCTACGCTGGCTAACTTGGTGTGGCGTTATCGTTTATCATCTGTTTTCCGGATACAAAGTCAAAAGGATCGACAAATTCTTTCTAAAAAAGTCGCTGAAACATGTGTATAATGCGCGGCACGATGTACATATGCAGAACGCGTGTATGTCGCGAATGACGCTGTTTGTTAGGGTGTTTAGTGTGCTTCTCTGGTGCACTGGGGGTGCACCAGTAAAAGTATAAATTTCATTCTGAGAAAAACCAGGCTTAACAAGAACGTGGCAAAGATTAATTCGCAGTGTGCTCATCGAATTCAATGGGGACTTAACAAAACGCTCGCCGTTATAATTGAAGATAGTTGAACAATATTAACGGGACATCTAAAAGAAACACAAACTGTTTTGTGGTTCAACACCCAAATAGTTGCTCTTTCCTGGGACCTCTGAGCGAACTTCTCGACTATTTATATTTGGAATCAGCTATCATATATCCGCCGCGTTCAAAGTGACGTCTAACTTTTTCTTAATGCGTACGGAAACAAAGGTTGTGCACATATACACGAGGCTATATATTGTATATGTATATGCTTGTAAGAGCTCGAAAGAGCTCCGGCTATATTTTTTCCTTGTATATGTATATATGGAGTTTCTGATGACGACGACCCAGTGAAAGAATTGATAAAAACAAGTCAGCTGGTGAGTGACAGTATTAATGACAGTAAGACCCGCAGTCTAGGGACGACGAAAACAGACACATGCATATGTCTCCAAACTCTGTCTGTGTGTGTCTGTTTTCGTCGTCATAGGCTCGAGATCTTACTGTCACACAGCGATAATTATCCGAAGCATCGGCTGCACAGTCGACTTTTAATATAAAAAGCAGAAAAATGCAAAGCAAATACAAGAAAACGAAAAGTATATCTGGTCAAAGTTGTTGTGTTCTATTTCATTAGAACGGATACCGATATTTGTCTACTGCAATAATTATACGTGGATATTACATAGCCGCAATGTAAGTCTATGACTGAAAACGGTAAACGGCGGCAGCAGTCAGGAATAATTATTTCAGGGCTTCATATTTTAAGAATTAGCTAGTTCTGGAGTACAAAAGATAATACAGCCACCTGCATATCGCCGGCAGCCGGAGTAGCGCTGCCAGTCGGGGCCATTTCTTTCTGGGACATCTTTTCCGGGGACTTTTCTTGGGCGGGCAAGTTTTTGCCGTAGCCATCTTCTTGCTGATATGCGTACGACACAACAGCAGTTTGCGATTTTTAGTAGAGTTCGATTCTATTCGAATAGAGTTCGATTTCGGAAAAAAAATAAAAAAGGAACCGCGCACTCTTTGACGCGTCCTACCCGTTGCTATCAGTTATGCATACGGGGCGAGAGCGGCCGCGTGTCGTAGCATTCCGACGGTAGGGGTCAGAGTGGCGCTCCAGTCGCCCTCCTCAAACTTTAGCATCCCCAGGACTTCCTTACCAGGTCCTCAATTTGTTAGAAATGTGACAAAGTGAGACTCCCCGTCATATCCTCAGGACCTCCTGTGGGAGCTACCAAATGACGCGGCTAGTACAGTTCTGGGAGCAAGCAGATACCTTACTGAATTAGTTATTTTGGGAAGTGAGGTCACATTTACAGCACCCAGTCAGCGTGTCTGTATTTTTTATATATTTTCAACCTCAGTCACCAGCTACCATTCGTGGTTTCTCATCGGTATTTCGTTCAGCGTATTTCTCATCACAAACAATGAGTGTCACAGTTTAAAAGGCAAAAAAAAAAGATATATATATAAAAGGACTCTAGGTCACTAAAACCTGCGAAACCACATAGAAAGGTATATGATGCAGCGGCATTTCCTTTCCAAGACAGAACAGATACAAGTTATTGCTTGTCTTCCGAACATCAGCAGATTCGGGAGTCCTCTTCGCACCTCAGTCAAAAGAAAGGGTAGGGTATCTAAGTTTAACTTGATTTCGCACATAACCAACAATGAAGTGAGAAATTCCTTGGAGTATTAAATCGCTCTCAAGGTAGTGTTCGTGTTTCTTACTGCTTTGGTTTGATGCATGCATCGTAAGTGAAGCTTGAGCAGTGAAACGCTACTATTTTTGTCCCTGCGGAAATAAAATGCTCCGCGCAACCTCCTGCCAGGGACCCTTTGCGGACACTCATGCAACAAGACCACAGTGAAAGGTCTAACAAACTGTATTTTAGTGCACGTCAAACGCTGCACATAGACGGATTCCTTTAAAATCCGACGATCAGTATTTGCGCCCCTATATCTCTTTTTATTTTATATTTTTGTTCGTTTTTTTTTAATTTATGCGTGAGCACTCACTCTTTGATTGTATTGGGTAATGAGAAATAAATCGGGAAGTTGATTACTGGCTAGCAGGTATTAAAATGCACACCGCAGTATTAAAATAATTTACTTCTCCTGTGCTTGTCCTCCGGTTGACGACCGCAGGATGTACGCAAATGACAATCACTGGAAGCTCCTATGATGACAGCCTGTGGACCTCCTCCGTTCATCCCATCACGGACGAGGACGTGATGACACTTTGAGGACATCCTGAGGACCGCGTGTGTTCTTGGGGCTGGACCACAGACCCAACTCCGCGCAGTCACCAGTTGTTTCCTTAGTTACTCATTATTGTTATTATTACACACAGGAACACGCTTCTTCCTATTGTCTTGAGCTCTCTCTCTGGTTTTCTGTGTATGCTCTTCCACCCTCACCCACTACCCTTTCCTGCGAGCATTTCCTCCTTTCCCTCTATTCCACCTCCTCTCCCTCAGCCGGTATTTTTCACTACGAAGGGTGACAACCCTAATTCGGATGTTCTGGACGTTCGGTGCTTATGAGCAGCTCCTCCCCTCCTGCTCATTTCCACCAAACGCTCAAAACCACTAACTTTTTTTCGGTGCATATGGGAGGAGGAGGGAGGAGGAGGAGGAGTGTCGTTGGGAGGAACCCGAGAGGTCTGCCTGCCTGATTAGGTGGCATGTTTCTCGGGAAGGGAAAGGTGGTGGAGAGGAGGAGAGGAAAGGGTGAAGTGGAAGACCGAGCGGAATCCGCTCGGGGGGAGGATAGCTGCGTCCATGGGCCGACTTCAGGGGAACTGTGCCGGCATACGCCTATTACACATCTGAGGGAAACCCAGGAAAAACCCCAGACGGCTCAGCCGGCCCGCGGATTCGAACCGCGGACCTCCCAGTCTCCAAGCGCACGCGTTACCGCTGCACCACCGGAGCTGGTGGTGCATATGGGCGTTTGGAGGTTTTGAGCGTTTGGAGGTTATGAGCATTTGGTGCATATGAGGCACAACCCCGTATCTCTGCCCCTCATGCAAAACAATGTCGGGTTTCACGGGTACTGTGGATGTAGTTGGTGCTACAATGAAGGAGAGTACTATGCCTCAGCCATGGACCCTATCACCATTAACACCCCAAGAGAATCGATTGGTGAAGCAGCACTGAGAGAGATTCAGCAGTCATTAAAGGACAATTTCTAATGTTTGCGTATATAAAGGACCAGCTGCACTAATAAACATGCCATATTTTGAATTTGCACACGGTGTTCTTGGGCGTTGTACGGACTGCCACAGGTACGTGGCTGTGTGAAGCCAAAGAAGCATGTTTACTTTAATTCGTCACATAAATTGTAGTCAGAAACTAGCAAAGCAAAATAGACACCGTTTTTGCAGTTGAGTAATATGAACAGGTGAACATTCTCCGGAAGAAAGTATGAAAGTATACTAAGAAAGTAGTATTACCATATAACAAAACTGAAAAATGGTATCTATTTTGCTCTACTAGTTTTTAATAAAAATGTTGTAGCGAATAAAAACAAACACCCTGTATGTTTGCAAGAAACAAACATAATCATCATTAGCAGAAGAATAATGACGCCACGAAGCTCTTTATCGAAACCACCAAACGACTTCAGAGAATATAGCTCTTGGAAGCCCTCAGAATTGAAAGGTTGGTTACTTTTCTAAGTTCACCCATGTATATAGGCCTGTTGCGCTGGGCCAGGTGGCGCAGCAATCTTGTGTGTCAGCGCCGCTAGCGGCGACCTTTTCAACACACGGCCGCTCCCTAGCAGACGACACTCAGTCTACGCTGGCTAACTTGGTGTGGCGTTATCGTTTATCATCTGTTTTCCGGATAGATTTTTTTTTTTTGATTGGGTGTTAGCGTCGCGAAGCAACTGTTTTCCGGATAGAAAACAAGTCAAAAGGATCGACAAATTATTTCTAAAAACGTCGCTGAAACATGTGTACAATGCGCGGCACGATGTACATATGCAAAACGCGTGTATGTCGCGAATGACGCTGTTTGTTAGGGTGTTTAGTGTGCTTCTCTGGTGCACTGGGGGTGCACCAGTAAAAGTATAAATTTCATTCTGAGAAAAATCAGGCTTAACAAGAACGTGGCAAAGATTAATTCGCAGGGTGCTCATCGAATTCAATGGGGATTTAACAAAACGCTCGCCGTTATAATTGAAGATAGTTGAATATTAACGGGACATCTAAAGGAAACACAAACCGTTTTGTGGTTCAACACCCAAATAGTTGCTCTTTCCTGGGACCTCTGAGCGAACTTCTCGACTATTTAGATTTGGAATCAGCTATCATATGTCCGCCTCGTTCAAAGTGACGTCTACCTTTTTCTTAATGCGTACGGAAACAAAGGTTGTGCACATATATACGAGGCTATATATTGTATATGTATATGTTTGTAAGAGCTCGAAAGAGCTCCGGCTATATTTTTTCCTTGTATATGTATATATGGAGTTTCTGGTGACGACGACCCAGTGAAAGAATTGATAAAAACAAGTCAGCTGGTGAGTGTAATTAATGACAGTAAGACCCGGAGGCTAGGGACGACGAAAACAGACACATACATGTGTCTCCAAACTCTGTCTGTGTGTGTCTGTTTTCGTCGTCACTAGACTCGAGATCTTACTGATCTTACTGTCACACAGCGACAATTATCCGAAGCATCGGCTGCACAGTCGACTTTTAATATAAAAAGCAGAAAAATGCAAAGCAAATACAAGAAAACGAAAAGTATATCTGGTCAAAGTTGTTGTGTTCTATTTCATTAGAACGGATACCGATATTTGTCTACTGCAATAATTATAGTACGTGGATATTACATAGCCGCAATGTAAGTCTATGACTGAAAACGGTAAACGGCGGCAGCAGTCAGGAATAATTATTTCAGGGCTTCATATTTTAAGAATTAGCTAGTTCTGGAGTACAAAAGATAATACAGCCACCTGCATATCGCCGGCTGCCGGAGTAGCGCTGCCAGTCGGGGCCGTTTCTTTCTGGGACATCTTTTCCGGGGACTTTTCTTGGGCGGGCAAGTTTTTGCCGTAGCCATCTTCTTGCTGATATGCGTACGACACAACAGCAGTTTGCGATTTTTAGTAGAGTTCGATTCTATTCGAATAGAGTTCGATTTCGGAAAAAAAAAATAAAAAAGGAACCGCGCACTCTTTGACGCGTCCTACCCGTTGCTATCAGAGGCTCAATCTTGATCTGCACATAGCGATCGTTATAGCTATTTTTCAAAATTTGCGCGCTCATTCCGTCACGCGCATTGGCCGTCAACCAGGGAGCACGAGCGTTTAGCAAGCGTTACGGGATAGCGAAAAGTTCAAAATCTAGCCCCAGTTATGCATACGGGGCGAGAGCGGCCGTGTGTCGTAGCATTCCGACGGTAGGGGTCAGAGTGGCGCTCCAGTCGCCCTCCTCAAACTTTAGTGCAACAGCCCTATAGGGTATCCTTACTGAAAACTTATATCAAATCTCGTTGAAGCAACTGATTCAAGATAAACTGTTGCACGAGGAAGCTGAAAAGGCTGAAATATTCCGAGAAAATTATGAAGTGACAATGAGCAATAAATTAGAAGATTTATTGTAAGAATGTGAGACAGTTTGGCTGCAAATGAAGACACTATCTATGCGAACTCATTTAAAAGAAAGAAAGGTGCATGAAAAAGGAAGCTAAAACAATGAAAACGCATAACTTTGCACACATTTCGGTCTTTATTTATTTTATTATCTTATTTATTTATTTATTATTAGAATTGTTATTCTTATTTCGTTTATTTTATTATTTCATCAATATGTTTTATTGTATTTGAGCATAATTTAATATGTACACGTTGTGCAATTAATTTCGACAGTTATTTTCTTTTTTCCTTTTTTTTTTCGCTTTATATAAGCCCAGCTTTATCTTCACAGCGAGGAATCTAACACTATCTGGCGTAGTCGCTGGAACATCCCACAAGGATCCCACAAGGATGCATCCCATTCCCAGCTCGAATTCAGCATTGAACTATTCTTGCTTTCGAATGGCAGTTGGATGGTTTCACAATGTAAGTTCAACCTGCACTGACCCAGCATAAAAACTGCCTCGGCAGTCTTTTTTTTTTTTTTTTTCTAGGCTCATTCTTATGTTTGCGTGCGAAATAGAGCCCCTCTATTGCAAGTCGTCAGTGTCCTTCAGTTTTCATTGTTTGACTCACATTGCAAAAAAAAAAAAAAAAAAGTGTTTTCAGTTTTGGACTTATCGGTGCCCTATTTCAGTGGCCGCTTTAATTATGCTGCGCAACTGTTTCAGAACCATTTGCTGCAACATGATTTGAAAGTTCTTCGTCTGCACGGGCACTTGGGAAAGGTGTAGGGCTCGAGACCGTTAACATATT
The DNA here is from genome assembly GCF_037126465.1 of Ornithodoros turicata. Lineage (NCBI taxonomy): Eukaryota > Metazoa > Arthropoda > Arachnida > Ixodida > Argasidae > Ornithodoros > Ornithodoros turicata. The sequence continues at coordinate 44,448,452 of NC_088206.1, read as the reverse complement.
AAAAAAATGCAAGGGCAGTATCGCCTTCATCATCCACCGCTTACGAGCGAATAATCGCCAAAGGGGTCGTGTACAATGCCACTACATATCATATTAAATGTCAGAGGACAAACAGTAAGATAGTTTGTCTGGACGGCGGGTCATATGCCGAGATTATTCGCATTAGCTTTCACCAAGAGGGTCAGCAAACGGTAAGTTCACTGACACTTTTGGAATACAACAGTGTTCGGAACACACGTAACAATATGCTATGTTTCGCAGTGAGTAAGAATACCTTCACCTGTAGTGTTGGCATGTAGACGTATGCGCATGGCACTAAATGAGCAGTTTGTGGTGACCAAGTTGCAGGACAAGATTGGATATGAGTGATGACTACCGTTGTGAAAAACTGTTTTTCCTTTCTTGGTGAAATTTCTTTCATTGCATGTATCATTCAAGTTTTTAATTGTATTAGTAGTGCGACAATCTTGAGATAACCATTGGTGTCTTTTCTAGCAGTTCCTTTTTTTCTGAGATAACGTAAGCTATAACCATCAATCTTTCTCACACGATGTCATGTACCGTGTTTTTGAGATTTTCTTGTTTGAAGTATATACTTACAGCTGTCACATACAGGCGTACATTATATGTATATGTTTTGCTATATATTGTTTACACAAGTTTGTTCACCACTTGCAAACACAATGTGCAAAACTATGCGTGGGTAGAGAGCATACTTCACTTTAGGCACTCCTGCGTATTTCTATATGCATGCTCCTGGGGAAAAGAATATTTCCTTTCACTCTCGTGTAGTGCAAAAATATATATGGATTTAAATGTAAGCAATTTAAAACTCGTTAGTTGCGTAGTTTGTGCCAATTGAAGTGTGTAGGAATTCAAACACGTTTCGAATAGAATATATTTTAAATTAGAATGATTGACTTCTGTATTCAGTGTACACCAATTTGCTCTATCCCTCGAATGTGTCTTTCATGATCTTCATCCTTTCATCTATGCATGGAGCAGTCCTACCGCACAACATGTTTGCTCACATTAATTCAATTGACACAGTGATCATGATGGTTCGGTGCTAAACCAATTGCCCAATTCGTTCTTCTTCTGTGAAGGGGATCTTCATTCCACAACACGTCGGTTCAGATTGCTCCAATTGGAAATCATTGTTTCTCATCGGCACTCAGTGAACTAATTACTTGATTTGGTTCTTGATTTCGTATTAATCTTCTTCATCACAACACCTGTTAGAGCGCTAAAACATGAAGCTATCTTTCCCTCAACACTTATCATTACTTCAATGAGAAATACCTGCGTTATTCACATTAAATGAATTGGGTGTCTCAGTTCTCATTGAAAGTCATTGGTTCTCATTGGACAAATTAGCTCCCGGTTCCCTGGAAGATTCCTTCACCACAACACCTGTTAGAGCGCTAAAACATGAAGCTATCTTTCCCTCAACACTTCTCATTACTTCAATGAGAAATACCTGCGTTATTCACATTAAATGAATTGGGTGTCTCAGTTCTCATTGAAAGTCATTGGTTCTCATTGGACAAATTAGCTCCCGGTTCCCTGGAAGATTCCTTCACCACAACATCTGTTCGAGCGCTCAAACATAAAGTCAGCTTTCCCGCAACACTTCTCATTACTTCAATGAGAAATACCTGCGTTATTCACATTAAATGAATTGGGTGTCTCAGTTCTCATTGGTTCTCATTAGACAAATTAGCTCCCAGTTCACTGGAAGACTCCTTCACCACAACATCTGTTCAAGCGCGCAAACATAAAGTCAGCTTTCCCGCAACACTTCTCAATATTTCAATGAGAAATACCTGCTATATTCACATTAAATAAATTGGATGCATACATTCTCATTGAAACTCATTGAAATTGATGCGGGCGCTTAATGAGATCGGGTCTACTTTTTCCAGCAGGGCGCACGACCCAGCATCGGGCACGTCACTATCCATCTTCCCTCATTTTGGAATGCCAACCCCAACGTATGTGGTCCTCCCCGACACTCTGGCGACAACCAGCATTTACGCTCTCGTACCGGTCGCGGTACTGTCGCCCACTCAGCAACCATTCAACGCATTTAACAGGTCGTTGAGCTCAACTGAGCCCAACGAACTCAACAACCATTCAGTCGCACGGATCACAGCGCGCTTGTTCATGCCACCACGCTGCTGCCTCATCAACTGCCACGATCACAAGGCGAATGCCCAGCCGTCCATCACCCACGTCCTCTTTCTCCTCTTCAAGGTATCGCCGCGGACCTCAACTACCAAACCTCAACCGCAGAGGGGAGGAGTGACGTGGCGGGCCGTGAACGACGGCGACGCGCTTCTACTGCCCCGCGCCACTGCGGCTGCCAGCCAGTTCTACCGGCACCATCCTAGCGTGAGGCCACGGATATCTGCCCGCTGGGATATTCCTTTGTCACCTGTCAGGACTCATGTGGAGGAACAACGTCTCCTCTGCAGATCCATAATGACGTCGACGTATTCGATCACAGCCAGCTCCCGTTATTGTCAACAGCACGTTGCCTTAGGATCTGCGAAACATTCAACAGAATATTGTGTGTTACAGGTTGCACGACCACGGGAACTGTATGAAACCATCGGTATTCTGATTCCATAAACCATTTTTTCTTCCGTGTTAGCGCCGCGAAGCGGCTATGGGTATGAGCGGCGTACAGACTTGGACCGATGGAGAGAGGACAGCAGGAAAGAGTGGGGGACAGGGGAGTTAGTATGCGTCATGGGAAACCACCTCAGACACCACTGGAAGACGGGAGGATTTGTCTCTACCACCGGCCAGTCTTCAACACGACCTTGGCAACGAGCGGATGCATTTGCCCGCTCGGCCGTGTCGCTGATAAACTATTTTTACACACACTTCTAGCTGCTTAGGGCTTCCTACTAGCAGATTGGGGAGTTATCACTGAGAAATGCTACCGATACAACTTCCGCATACTCCTAATGACAAATCCCGACCAACGTAGGATCGGTTCTTCGTCCAAACACACACTACAACAATACATTCCAACCTCCAATCATGCACCAATCCTCAGGCAGAACGTATTGTGTTTTCGTAGGAATTTGTTAGTAGGTAGGACTAACGACAAACATTTATATTCTTTTCCTTATCTGCATCTCTCTTTCCACACACGCTGGAACCATACCGGTGCCAGAAAGATATTCTAATCTACGGTCACTGAATGCGCGATTACTCACGATATTATAGTCCTCGTTAGTAGTTGCTTTAGAAAAGAAAAACAGAAACATCTGCCTGGAACCTTGCCCGTGCTGGAATTCAGAAATATTTTACAGCGATTAATATACGAGTGCTACTAATTATGAAAATCAGTATATCAGTTATGCAAACGGGTAAACAAACTACATGATCTTTTAAAGAACCATAACTCGTGCCCAACGATTTTACGCAAACGGACAACTCAGATTTACGGGAATTAGAGACACTCTGCTGCTTCGGATAAACCCTGATTTTCTGTTAAAGAACCTCCATCCATACTATAAATTTACTTATCAGTATGGCTAAATATATATGTTTACAAAAAAAAAAAAAGAAAAAAGAAATGACAATAAGGATACTCTTTGAAACCTGATATATTCTACTTTAAAAGTGCTAAAAATGGTACCCGAATGAATACTCTTACATTATAAAAATTGCATCGACTCTTTGTTTTCGGTGAACTTCGACGAAGATGTTCCCAATAACTTACTAAACCTTTCTGTTCGTGTTTATTTTTAGTTTTATGATCCGATAGGTTATCTCTTGATTGGTGTAGCCACAAAATGGTGGCGAAAATTGCTCGGTCGATTCCGGCGGGCAGATCACTCGGAAATAGCACGCCGCCACCACCACCACCTACTCGTTCGATTCAGTTCGGATTCAGCAGAAACACCAGGCAACGCTTGTTTGCGGTAGATGTGCGTGTTTCTTTTGATTTTCTTGTGCACACGAGACAGAAGCATAATTTTTGAAAGAATATAGAAAAAAATATATTATATACATATATACTAGAGAGAGAAAAGTACGCCGAAGGAGGGAAGGGAAAACACGCAGAATTATCTCATAGCAGACGACGCAAACACGCATGACCTCACGAGTGCTCGTAGAGCCGTGGAGCACACGCATGCGCGGCAAGGTGATGAGCCTTTCCGCTAATACGCCGCCGTGTTTCCCGAAGCGGTCCTACAGCATTTCATTGAATTTAGTATCACACTGCTGCAAATGGATTTTCGAATTATTGGTGTTAGACTACTTTAAAAGCACTTCGCCTATTGCGTTTTTCATGTTTCGTGCACCACAAACCTTGGTACTATGTTCTGCGAATGTTTGTTACTGCGCATTAATACACGATGTCGGCAAGTTTCACAGAATAGCGTTTCCATGTCTTCGACGCTGATGTGTAAATTCGAAAACGTTCCTGTGGCGTGGAAGTAAATTAATTCGCAATGTGATGACTTTGGTGCCATAAGACAATGAAGAAAGTAACCCTGAGACCAGTTATGGGGGGGCAGAAAGTGGTGGAGCTTAAAACCGGCAAAACGATCATCGGCAGGGGCCCATTGCTCGAAGTAAGTTCGACGCTGAATGAAACGCATGGAGACTTAGATACGCATGCAGCGTCCAGTTCGATCATGCCGTAGTGTACGCTTATGCTTTAGGGGTTTTAACATCCCGAACGAAGCGTGATTAGATCCATATCGATTTGACGCTTCTCTTGGTGTCTTGAGCTCCAAGCCATACTTTGGGTTACTGACCGGAACTCACGTCAGGCGTTTGTAGTTACACAGAAACATCAATTCCTATCTGCGTGGGATAGAATCCTTATGTGCACATCGCACAAGAAGGAAATAAAGCGTAGTGTAAATGAAATAACTGCTGTACTAAATGGCTTGTATTCTCTGTAATCTACAGGGGCAAAAAGTATGTTTGCAAATAAATTAACAGAGGTATTGAGTATAGCACATTAGAACACATGTGAGCACCTTCGTGCATTTGCTTAACTGAGCAAATAAGCAGGTTTGGATTAGTGAGTATTGTCTTCAGATATCGAAACTGCACCTGACTACCTCAGTTTATGGATGACTCGAAATGCTAGTAACCAGTTTTGTGGCGTTTGCCGTGGTGTGTGCACACACGTTCGAGTTATTGCTGTGTTATCACTGTCCTGTGTGTGTACACTGCTCTGGTGAATCTTGCATCATTTTGATTTTTCTGGTCTGCAAAACACCCACAAGTGCTGCCACAGTGGTACAGTGTGAACTGAATATTTTGCTATCAAAGCTCATTCTCTGTATTTTTTGTATAATTGCAGTGCAGTGACAAGAAGGTATCAAGGAATCATGCAATCTTGGAGGTCTTGCAGGATGGCGAGGTGCTTATTACACCGGTGAGTGCCACAATACTTCATACAAACTTTGAAAACAAGAAGAGGGCACATATTCCTACCTGATGTAGGATACCATACCTGGTGGTATCTATGAACCAAGTCTTTTACCTTCACAATCTGTTTGGAAATGCAAGTGTTCTTTGCAGTAGCCTGGGTTTTGCCACTCCATTGCAATCAGTCTGACACATTCAGCACCGCTCAGGCTACCTTTCCTTTCTTTTTTCTTAATAAACATATCCGCCCCCCCCCCCCCTCACGGGTTTGTCAGTGTGAACATGCTGCTGCAACCTGGGTGGTTTTGTAGAGTTTACTTCAGGGAACTAGTTTTCACAGGTCACTAACTTTTCGCAAGCCTGAGGTTCGCAGTTCCACCTGCTGGTCCACGCCGTTCGAGCCTCTTCCAGTCAGACTTGCAGAGGTTCGCAAAGGTTTGCAGACATGGCCTTTCTAATGAAAAGTTAATAATGGACGTAGCTTTCAACATTTAAAAAGAGCGACTGTTTGCAACTGTGACAGAATAGTTTGAAATGAAGTCTCCATGACAAAGACATGCTTTCCAAAACGGGCCAACCCATCACCACACGAACCTTGTCTTTGTGCTGTAATTTTGGACCCAGATAGAGCTGTTTGGGGTACTGCAGCGTTTTAAACTTGCTAGCAGGGCCGCTGGGGCCACCTCTGTCAATTTTAGACAAAAAATGACTTAGCTCATTTTGGAACTGAGCTCTCTGAAAGTTATTTGTGGGGCAGCATCATGCCAGCAGAGCTTACTAGGTGATTCATTTATAGGGTTTTTCTCTTTCTTTATTGCTAGTGTTTCCAGTGCATTTTGCTAGCACAAGCTGTTATAAACATGTAGCACACAGCAAGACATAGAGCAGTAATAATTGAAACATAGCACGGATACAGGATATGCATGAAAAGTAGATAGACGTGTTGCACAACAAAGTCTAATATCGCCACACATTTAAAAATTTTTCTATTCTAAATTCATATCTTACGAAGTTTTGGGGGTTCAAACCCCGATTGGTTTGTGTCATTTCTTTTAGCCGCCCAGGAGCGTAGAGCAGATCAGTGGATGTAGCCAAATGGCAGCACCTGTCATTGCTCTAGCAATTCTCCCCCTTAATTTCTTGTACCTTTTAAGCCCTAAGCTGCATCACCTTCTGTGTATTGCTGTTTCAGTGGTTCTTAACCTCTTTTCCTCTATGCACCCCACTCACCACAGCATTATCCCCCTTATATTAACTCCAAAGTAATGCACACATAAAAATTGAAACCATTTTACTCTCTTTTCCGAGTTTCCTCAAAGCACTGTTCATTGTGTGAGACTCTTGTTGCTTCAAAGCCTGTGCGTACAATGCGCACCTAGGAGCCATCGTGACATACTGTCCAGGCATTCCTGGTGAGGAAGATGTTTCTTTCCTGAGAATGATATACTATGCAGAGTGTGGGCGAAGACGAATCGGATGCCCTTGAACTTCCGGGGGGGGGGGGGATTCCCCTCCAGTTGGGAACCCCTGTAATAATTGACAAAAAAATCACTTAATCATAATTTATATTCATGATAATGTGATACGATTTCTAATATGTGATTTGTCATGATGTTGCACGACACCTCCATGATGTCGCAGTTCCTTCGGGGTATTGTAAAAAAGAAAGATATGGAGGTGCTATATTATAAAAACAAATTTGGTGTCCCCATTTTTTCGTGAATTGGGTAAACACGTACAGACCTCGGCAAAACACACTCATGAGCACGCTCACTCATGCTCAATTCGGCCAATGAACTGAGCGTGAGTGAGCAAGCCGAGAGCTGAGCGGACAGTGAGTGAGCGAGCCGAGAGGATGATGAGTGAAACTTGAGTGAGTGAGCCGAGAACTGGCCGGGCAGTGAGTGAACTTGAGTGAACGAGAGTCAAAACTGCTGAGGTATGTATGTCTGTATGAAGGTACAAACGCTATGGGCGGGCGACGGTTAGCTCCTGTTACAGAAGCTGTCTCAATGCACACATTGTGAGTGAGTGAGGGAGCCTAGAAGTGAGCGGGCGGTGAGCGAGCTGAGAGCTGAGCTAGCTGAGGACTGGGCTGGCGGTGAGTGAACTTGAGTGAGCGAGGGTCAAAACTGCCGAGGTCTGCACACATATAGGAAGTTTTCACCTATGTCACATTGTGACGTGGCAGTGACGTGGCATGCTCGTAAGCTCCTCCCACTGGTGGTCACTTTTTGTGCTAGCAGCATTGAAAGATGACAAACTGCACTATTTTTTCAATGCGATAACCATAAAGACAATGACGAAGTGTCCAGTTTGGTCTAATGTGTTGGTCAAAGCTCCAGAGGTTTGCTATTATCATCAAAACGTATTAGTTGCTCACACAAAATGAACATGAAGGTATCGAGGGTGTGGCTTGTGTTCGGTATGACGTTTGCCTAATTTCTTTGGCTTGTTACAAAGTGCCCCTTTAATATTTGCATGAAAATGTGCAATACTGGGAATCTCATAACATGCTATAAATCATGAGTGTCCTGCCCTACACAGCTGTACATTCACCATCAAAACAGAGACCCTCATGTTAAGACCAAAACTACAGAACAGCACTTTTACTTTTGATTATTATGCGGTGCTTCGATTATTATGGGGTGCTTCAAAATTTGAAACTTGATTGCTTACATTTGTTTGTTCTGTTTTTATTCATTAATCGTAAGAAAATTGCACGTACAAAATTTACGTTCAAGGTATTTTGCAGAGCAGTACATGTAAATGTGTGTTTCATAGTGTAGTGCTTGCAAGATGATTGCATATCAAGTTGCGGGATGATCGTATTGACTTTGTCTAGTTTTATCAGATTTCAGGTCATCAGTGAAAGGTTTATCTCAGGAAGTAATTGTACAGTTTACTTTCACATTGAATGCTAGTGGTGCTTGAATTGAGGCTCCCGGCTATGAAGTGCCGTACGCGTGTTGCCGAGCAGGCTTTATTAAGTCTACATGAGAGAACTGATGTTTTGAGGCTGGAACAACATAGAAGGGACAATCACATACAAGGCCTCAAGTTGCCTAAGAAATAAACGATGAAAGATAAAAGTCACTGAAGTCACTTTTTCAGTGACTTGAGCTTTTTCTGAAAGCATCTGACAATAACCAGCAGCATCAATTTGTGTTGTCTAGCTTCCTAATTCTTGATAAAGGAGATGATGACACCTTCATGTATAGCAAGTGTAGTGGGTTTTATCATTTGATGGCAGTTCACAAGAATCAAGAAAATGTTTATCTTTACTCCCTCATAAATTGTATCACGAGCACTAGACTACTTCTGCTCCCCAATGGTGTGCTGTAGGGCCTTGTGTTAATTATGCATATCATGCTTGCAGACTCACGTCAATCCCTGCTTCTACCAAGCCCAGGGCAATGGTCCTTCCAAGGTCTTGAAGAAGGACAAGCAGCATACACTGTCCTCTGGGGATTCCATTTCACTGTTGCCCAACAACTACAAATACATTATTGAAGTGGCCAACTCCCCAGAGGATATTTCCAGGTATGGAACAGTGAGTGCACTCCACTGCAGGACCGTTGTCCCATTTTGCCATGAAAGAAATGTCTGCAAACTATGGCCTTCTTGTATCTTGTTTCCAATATGGCCTGAATGGAAGTCCCATGTTTTCAATATATGTTGGTTTGTGCTCATCTGATTCAAAAGCAGTCTTGGAGGACACTGCTCTATTAAAACATTTCACTGCCCACTGTGCCACAGCTAAATATGGGTATTTCTGCTAGTTTTGACAGTTTTGATACGAAGTGAAACTTTATTGGCCAAAACAATAAAACCATATTCGAGAGCCGGGGACAACCAAAAGATGCCCATACTATAGCTGCCAACTCCGGGAGACACCCGAATTTCGTTCAGTCTCCCGATTGTACGGAGCGCCCTCCAATCTCCCGGAAAATTGGGGCCTTGGGCTTTTTTTCTTTCGTTTTTCTTTAAAAGCTGCGCAAACGTATTCCTAAAGAATTAGACAGCCCGTAACACGTGTTTGGGGCATGACCATTCATGGCTGGAGGTCGCGGCAGATCGCGTGTTTCATTGTGTCTGTGTTTCTCGAGAAGACTTACTGTTGTCCTATCATCAGTCCAGTCTCGTACAGTAGTTTTGTCACCTCCGATGGTTCCCACCAAACAGAAGAAATACCTGCACGTGTTCCTCATACGTGCCAAGTGCCTTTTCACGGGTTTTCTGGTTGAGCATAACCAGCCACGGAGCACAAGAGACCACGTGTGACCACTGTTCCGGAAGATGTTCCCAAACTGTGACAAAGCGAAGCGCTACAGGTGTGGACGGACGAAGACCATTGGCATCATCGGTGAAATGGCTGCGGCCGCGCAAAATGCAATGTTGGAGAGCCTGAGATGAGGCGTCTTCGCAATTGAGGTTGATGGAAGCAACAAAAGTGTGTCGCAGCCCCATCCGATAGTGGCTACATATGACGGAAAGGAATGGCAATACAGTGAAACCTCGTTAATGCGTACCTGGCGGGGATGCGAAGAAACTACGTACTAAGTGGTAGTACGGCTTAACCAAAAACTCAAAATACAAGTCCGCGTACCTGTCTAATGAAAGAAAAATGAAACATGTTCGACAAAATGAGGATAGATATCGCCGTTTGTTGACTTTGCAACAAGATAGTCCATTATTTTCGCTTCGTACCGAGGCAGCCTTGCAGCAATGATCGCGGCTTCAAATCCACATACATTCCTGTCGAGCTGTTCAAGAAGTCCCCATTTTCTGGCAAACTGATCGATGGCATGGATGATGTCCAGTTTCTCCTTATGTTCAGGATACGGTGGCATGGCGCTATCCCACAAGCCAACACAAGTGACAAAGAAGTGAGAAACGAAACTATAGGAGGGGGAGGAGGTTCGGAGCCTACTTGCCCTCTCCACTCAGGAGAGGAGAATGACCTCTCCTTGCAGGAGTGACGTACTGGCGTCGCCCCGTCTCTGGAGGAGACACGTGCTTCCAAATCTTTGTTTCTGGTATGGGAGGAGCTAGTTTTTTTGTTCTGCACAGTTTGTTTCAGGACGAAAAGTATGCATTAACCGATATTGAGGCTGCGAGCAGCTACGGCTTAAGTGGGTAGCAAATACATTGGTTTCAATGGGAGTCGCGACGGGGATTCAGCGCAAGTACTGCTTAAGCGGAATTACGGCTTAAGCAGGTACGTATTAATGAGGTTTCACTGTACAGTCGGTGGCAATGCTATGTCGAGTGTACGAAACTAATGTGCAGCGCGTCCCAGCGTTGTCACAGTTCTTTCGCTTTTATATTTTGTAATAATTTCTGTAATGATGTTTCCTGCAACAGTTGTGTATAGAACTATTTCTAAGCCTAGAGATATTATCCCAAGAAGTCCACGTGGGTCCTTGAAAACCCTAGAAAAATTTCCCAAAGGATCTGTACCAACCCTGTTGATTTCAAGAGGTGCCGAGTGTCGCATGGTATCGGCTGCTACGCTGTCATTGGATAAGCTTTCATGGAATGTGACACAAAGCTGCTTCAGTCTAGAGCTAGATAAAATGTTTTCATGCTATCAACAAACGTGCATGTTCGGTGGCATTTTTCTTGTACCATTCTGCTTGGTTGGCGGGGTCCTGACCGAGTACTAAAAGCGCTAAAAACATACAGAAAGGACGAAACACACAGGTAACACCTGACTGGTGATTTAGCAAAAGTTGATATGTAACTATGTTCCGATATGAGGATTGAAATTTCACGTTCCCACCACTATCGCTACAAGCAGGCTCGTCCGTAACACAAATTGTGCCACAACAAACTTTGAGTTGTTTTCTGAGACCTTCTCGGGGTCAAATCAGTTTAGTTGGCAGATATAGGGGAGCGTTTATCATGTTTCACGGCACCCTTACTTGTAAGCACAGGTCAGTGATGCAGGTAGGGAAGCTCAAAAGGGAATGCAGACTGAACTCTGCAAACACGCACAACTGCCAGCCCATACAACTTGCCGGAATGGTCTGTCTGAATACAGCTGCCTGAAATGTTGATAGAAGTGGCAACGTAAGATAACAATAATTTGTGGCTTAATGTTGGGAGATGACTACGATCATGTGCAACACTACAGTTGTTGATGTTGTTGTCTATGTGTTGCGGTCATCTCTGAACAAATTTTACCCACCTGAAAGTTCTTTAATGAGTGCTGAGAACACAGCACACAGTGTGCACACTCCCTTGCAGACGATGGTGTGTCTATGCAACTTGTACCGTGCCACTAAACTGCTGGAGTCCTGCCTGCAGGTAAAGACAAAAAAAGACTCCGTAATGCCTGCACCTCCCATTTGCAAATATACAATTTTTGGTGTGCATTGAATGTCAGCTTATACTCTGTGTACAGGCAGCTTTCAAGTTCGGAACTTCAATTTATTTTCAGTTCCAGACTGGGAGCACAAGACAGCAATGGTGAACATGATGTTGAAGAAATCACAAAAGATGGTAATGTTTGCATTAACTTTAGCTTGAGCGGTATATGTTTAATGTTCATATATGTTTAATGTTTATACAAAAAGTGCATTAGTTAAAGGGGTAGTGGTTACCACAACAGGACCAGACATCAAACCTTCTCTGCCGGCGGAAAATGGTAGGGAAAGGAGCCCCAAGCCCAAGAAGGTTGCTTCTCGTAAGGAACGAACGCTGCCCCAGTGGTTGGTGGACAATGCTAAAAGCAAACCTGCCAAGAAAGGAAGCATTGCAGGTGAGAGATGTGTACATAATATGCTTCTCCCCAATAAGACTGGCATTAGGTTTCAACACCCTATAGAGGTGGCTCATTACTCCAGCTGATGTACTGTGGGATAGAGTTTCATTCCAAACCAGAGCCTAGTACACATTTAAGGGTCACACTGTGCAGTGAAGCCAGGCGATTCATGAGGGCAGTAGAAAAAAGAGAGAGAGAGAGTATGCACACACACAGATAAGAACAACACATACAGGCAGTGGGCTGAGTTGTGCAGGCAGTTTGTAAAAGCACTAACATGTATGCATGGATACAAGTTATTGCAAACATTTCGTATACTGAAGGTGATGTATTGTGGAGTGAGGGAATGATGAAAGAAACGTTGGAAAAACCCTTTTGCATAGTCATCACTATGGGCTTTTGCAGAGTTGTTGCTTTAGCACTTTCCTTCATTTCCAATGTCATTTCAGCTTTCTTTCTTATTTGGTCTTTGGGCAAACAAACAAAATTCTTGGAGATGGAATTTAGTGCTCTGGATACTACTACCCTAATATCCGTTTGTGTAATGAATCTTGTTTTCTGTGGCCTTATGAAAAGGTAAAAAAAATGTGTGGTTACGGGGAAGTTGAAACAAGTTACGTAAACGGCAGTGACTAATGCCTCTAATGCTGCTGAAATGGAACGTTGATTTTGTGCAGCCACACCAAAGCCAACGAAAATGAGGCAAGCAAAGCCCAGGTACACTTTCTCTGAGAGTGATAACGAGTCCGCAGACGAAGAGGAGTATGCACCCACCAAAACAGCAGGACGCTCTTCTCGGAGAAATCGTGGCACCATGCAGAAGATCTCCTTAGGTGAGGTGACTGATGACATTGTTTCACAACGCAAAGAAAAGTTACAAAGTAAGCTAATGGGTGTGAAGGAAACAGGCGGGACAACCTTCATGTTGCGTGATATCCAAAAAAGTGATTTATTCCAGAGGCGATCGTGCCGGAAACGGCTCGGCGCGAGAGAATAGCGATGGCGCTGTATGGCGATGGCGCTGGAACCGCTACAGTTGCCCCCCTCCTAGTGAATGGGTGAAGTCCATGAATGGTGCGTGCAGAGTACTGGCGGCGCGGCGGAAGCTGGCGGACGGAGGCTGTAGGGCAGGGACTTGCGGGCGCTTGGGGTTGACAAATGGTGTAGCCTAGCTGCGAGCAGGCTTCCGTGTAAGCCGGCTTGAGCCGATGAATAGAAACTTGGTCGTCCTTCCCGTTGATGCGGAGCATGAAGTGCTTCGGTGTACGGCTGATGACGGGGTAGGGTCCGTTGTAGGGCGGTTGAGGCGTGAGCAGGTCCCGATGACCGTAGACCCTAGCGCCAGAGGTGTGACGCGGGGGCGTCGGACGCAGGTCGGCGAAAACGGCTCGCAGCCGAGAAACATAGTCTGTGGGGTCGGGAACGGTGCTGGCGGGCGCAGGCGCGAAGATCTCGCCAGGAAGGCGAAGGGTGGTGCCGTACACCAGCTGCGCGGTAGTGCAGCCCAAGTCAGACTTGAAAACCGACCGCAGGCCGAGAAGGATAACTGGTAAGGCTTCAGTCCAGGCTGAAGAGTTGGAGTGTGCTCGCAAGGCGGCTTTAAGGAGCAGGACGTCTGTAGACCGCCAAACACCTTGTCATTGATGCTGTAGGGGAATAAAGAGGGACTCCGAGTCCAGTCAAAGAGACTGTTTAATGCTGTGACGATGGATAGAATGAACGAAGCATATCGCATGCAGATGATGTCACGCTACTGATGTCCGAGCCCCGCGCCCCCTTCATCGTTTTCCAACACACTACCGGGACGTGCTGAATGCAAAGCGTTGTTCCAGCTTGTGAAGGTGCTGCACTGGTCATTGTAGAATGTCTCCGTCAGGTAGCTTTATGTTGCAGGCATGTACTAGGCCATCTCTGCTAAGAGAAAGTGCAACAACACAAGCAAGGGCCCCTTGCTTTACCAGATGATACCAAGAGCACCAGTGTTGGATGCAGTGCACAGTAGACGATGAGCTGAAGGCAGTTCCACAATGTATTTGCGCTGCCTCTTCCTTTCTGGGATCCTCGTCCGCCTTTCGCATCGTTGCTTGCGAACAGTCTCGATGATGCTTTCTCCCGATGATTGGTCTCTGCTGCGAACACGGTCATTCCTTCCAACGCCGGTGCCTCTGTCTCTCTTCTGCCTAGGTGAAGCCGACCGAGGTCGTGGACACAGCCTAAATGACGTCCTTCCCAAGGAGCCCACCGTTCTATCTTTTAAACGTGGTTCGTTGTCCCTATGGCTCTCTACGTCGTCATGTTCGCTCCTTGATCGTCTGCGAAGGCACCTGAAGTACTTTCTGGAGTACATTCTTGGTGGTCTCAGTTCTACTCGCTGGTCTCTGGTGTCGTCATACTCTTCGTACTCATACGCCCTGCGAAGGTCATCTTGAGGGGTGTTTCGTGGTAGACCTCTAAGGCGACAGTAGTTAAAATATCTCGGCATGGGTCCTCGACGCTGTGGTATGAAATGCTTGATGTGGGGTAGGTCTTCCGACTCCTGTGGTGGTGGCCCTCTGTGGGACATCAAGCGACGTGGTCTGAGGAACCAGTGTCCATGAAAACGACACCGGCCTGCAGAATACGGATTTCCTGGAACGTCTTCTCTATTGGGCTCAGTCACGTTGGCTGCTTTGCGACCTTTCTCTCCAACAGAGACGTCGAGCTCGACCACTTCTCTCTCACGTATGCTGCGCATTACCCTCTGTAGGTTGTTGCAGGTAATGGCCGTCTGATGAACGAAGACGTCATCGTGGGTGTCGTTCCGGTTGCTGAAACCATAGCCATTCTTCGCGTTAACCATTTTGACAATTCCGGGCACCCGGTCGGTTAGCACAGGCTTCTTCACCGAGTCGCCCATGGTATGTCTCTTCGATGTTCCATGCTTAGCCCTTCGCTGCTGGCCCCTCTGTACAGCAGCAGGTACTTGGAGGGTCTCGGAAGAAAGCTGATCTCATTTGAGACCACCTATCTCCACTGTCTCATTAGCTGTAACAAAAGGAGCTTGTCCAGGTGCTTCAGACGCTCCAGGTTCTTCGCTTGTAGATGATGTAGGAGCCTTGCAGCATGGTGTTGTAAGATGCTTTCCTCCACATTCTTCGCAAGTTATCCTGAACGCCGATCGGCACATTTTAGCTACATGATATTTCTTTCCGCAACAGAAACAGGAACCAGACTTCTTGAGTTTTAAAATCTTCTCCAAAGGCAATAAAACGGTAGTGCATGCATTCACTGAATGTTGCTTAGAGCTGCAGAGTACACAGGTGAATGTTCAGGTGATACTTCAGTGTAGGAAGACAGAGCGACTGCGGAAGGTGCTTGTATCAGAGATTCTTGCAGATTCTTCCGTCCCAGTGAGCGCTCTCTGAACTCAATTTCTCTTCACAGAAAAGTCAGTAAAACGCCAAGTTCATTGGAATCAGCCTCGGATGTTCGAATGTTGTGACCGTCTGGCACTCACAGTGCCTGTAAAATTCAAGCTCAAGGCAGTGCGGAAGTTTCTTCAATAGGAACTATCTGGTACAGACAAGCTCTTCAGGTTGCGTATCCGTACTGTCAGTGTATCATGCAACTGCCTCAACCTCACTACGTCATCGGCAGAGCGAATCATCGGGAACTCCAGCAAGTAGCTGAGATGTTTGGAAACCAACCTTTCTCTGTTCCCAAACTGATTCTTCAGGATTTCCACAGCTGCTGGGTAGTTGTCGTTGGTGAGGTCCAGGCCTTTAGGAATAGCTAACTCAGCTTTGCCCTTGACCAGTGACCATAAATACTGAAAAGTCACGACATTGGAAAGCGCAACGTTGTTGTGGACCGCTGCAGTGAATTGGTCCCAGAAGGATTGCCAGGCGGACAACCCTCCAGTGAAAGGATCTATGAGCTTCAGAAGGCTCACCGATTGTGGCAAAGCTTGGCCAGTTGATCCTCAAGCGACTACAGCTGGCAAGTCCGCATAGGGCCCGTTGCAATAACGCTGCGCTGCCAGTCGGTGACCTCTAGTGATGACCTACAGGTATCTGTCGCACTCTTCGGCTTCATCTTCCATCGCATCATCATCGATGATCACAGATATCTCTCAGTTAAGATCTGCAAGAACTGAAGCCTTCATAGTGAGGACGTACTTCTGATTCCTCCCTGGGTGGAGGAAATCGCTGGAAAAGTGACTGTATGTTGTCCGCAAGCTTCATAATCCTCGCACACACCGGTGTTTGTTGTTTCCGAAGACGCTCCATTCACAACTTCTGAACTTCTTAATGGTCTGAATCAAGCACTGATCAGAGCCCTCTTCCCTGTTTTCGGCACCAAAATTACTGTAGGAGAATAAAGAGGGACTCGGAGTTCAGTCAAACAGGCCATTAAATGCTATGATGATGGATAGAATGGATGAAGCATATCGCATGCAGATGATGCCAAATAGCTGATGTCCGAGCCCCGCGCTCCCGTCATCGTTTTCCAATAGATTCATTTTATTTGTGCAACATCTGCATGCATAGAGAACAACAGTAAGGGAACTGCTGCACCATTTGTGCCAAAAAGTGGATCCTGCAACATGCTGCTACTAACGCGTGTTTTTCTGACTAATTGCTCTATGTTTCCTCCAAAAGGGGCTGCCGGACGTGTAATGAAAGTGAAAACGAAACCCAAAGTTGTACGGTTGCTCTTTCCATTGTTAAGGAACACTTCTCCGAAGAATCCTTCTGTGGCATGAGACCAGGTCCCACAGTTTGAGATAATTCACCCATCGCTGGGCACATGGCCAATGAGAATATGACGTTATGCATACGAGTCTGCCAATCAGGAGCCTTCTTGTTTGGCTTGACTTTCGGACTGTCCTGGCTACCATTGACTTCTACTGGTTTTCATGCCTGACGCCCAGCTATATTCATATTCTAAAATAACTAAAGCACTTTTGGCTAAAACAGACATTTTTTTGACAAATCGTATTGATTCAAAGGTCTGACACATGTGTTCACCGTGCATACAAAGCCCACTGAGCTGCGCTTGGTGACCTGTAACAAAGTTTGAACTTGCAAAATGATACACGCTGTTTAATTCCTAACCTCCATATAATCTCCATATAACGAATTTGCAAATGCTGGCTCTTTGTTTTGTTAAATAGAGCAATTCGTTAAATGGAACACGCCAAGTGAGACAAAGATGGCCGCCGCCACTACCTGCGCCACGTGTACCGCAAAACACCATTTGTCATAAAACAGGTATCAAGCTATGAAGGGCACAAAATATCAAGCTTTATTCATCACATAACGCTAGGTAATACGTAATTTATGCACAATATCGCTTGGAGCGTTCGTAACTTTAGTACTCCGGGTGGCCTCTACTGCTTTCTCCTGGTTCTCTTGCGCACTCGTGTATCAATGTTTCTTGGTTGGTTCACTTGCACTCATGACACACATGATGCACAATTCCGGAAAGAACGAGAGTACACCGCTGTTGAATACCGAAAGGAACGAGAAATGGGTACATATCACGTAGACGTTTCATGACGGAGTCATGCTCATTTTACCACCGTCGGCGTCAGCGGCGCGAACAAACACAAGTAAAAAACAGCACAAAATCGCAACCTACTGTCATCTGCATCAGCAAACGCACATAAGACTTCGCGAGAGGCCAGCCATGCGCGTTTTCGTGTCCGAAAACTGGTGCGAAGAGGCCCTGACGCCGTTTTCAAAACAGCAGCGCCGTACCGAAAAATACCGGTGGTGGCGGCGCACATGTCTACACGCTCCTTTTATGCTGTGCGCAACCGTGGCAACCAACGAAAACTCGCATGAGGACAATGGAGAGGGGAAGGTTTCTCCTCCTCTTCTTCGTGGTGAAGCAGAAAGACACGTGCAGAAGGTTTTCAGAGTGCAGAGACTTCGTTAAATAGAAGCAACCAAACGAATGTATTACATTAAATGGAGCACAAAAATACATTGGCGTCTACGGGGACACGTACGAGCGACAGAAATTCTTCGTTAATCTTCGTTAAACAGAGGATTTCGTTAAATCAATGTTCATTATTGAGAAGTCCAACTGTATTGAGGGAGTCTCATGAGAGCGTCTGATTTCGTGTATGTGATTTCATGCATGTAATCCAGTCTTTGTTGTGCGTGAACGTGTTCCTCATGCTCCAACTCTCTTACACGTTGAGACTGGGAAGTGACGTGGGTTCAAATTCAGGCACCGGCTGTTCTGAGGTTTTCCCTGGGTTTTCTGGCAGACTTTCTGGACGAATGTCGACACGGCTCTCCTTGAAGTTGGACGCATACTAAGCCCTCTGTCCCCCACTCGTCCCTGCTGTCCTCTCTCCATCTGTCCACGTCTGTACGCCACTCATAGCACAGTTCATTCACTCAGCTAAAATGGAATAATGAAAGAAAGAAGTCAGCGATATCATGATCAATTCAGCCCTTCACCATCCCAAATTTTACATCGATTGACGACCACCCAAAGACCATATCGAAAGTCATCGCGGTGCCTCATTGCTCTGTGGACATGCTAGGCGGTGACACTCTGCACTCGGCCAACGACCAGTAATTTCATGGCACCGCTCCCGCCTCTCACAAGTCGCAACATGTCGCAGTCCTTCTCTCATGGTTCCCACTGGTTCTTGAAACTCTTGAATACCCTGGAATTTGAAAATGCCATTTTCAAGGTCTGGAAAACCCATGAATTTTCCAACGGTCCTTGAAAATCCTTGATTTTGCATCTTTTTCTTGTTCTCATGGCGCTGCTAGTGCAAATAATTATACTTACCCGGAGTCGGAACTACAGTCGAACCTCCATATAACGATACTCACGGGGACCGCAATTTCTTTCGTTGTATCAAACATTTCACTGTATCGAATTGAAGGTCACGAATGGCGATCTCCGCGAGGGTGCGCGCTGTACATAAGCGTCGATAACTCCCACTGCGATACGGAAAAGTTTTTCTTTAAAAAAATTACAGCAACTACAAATACAGCGCCAAACAGCACCTACGGCATTTTATTCTTGCATGAAATAGCCGGTAATTCGCGTCTGCGTCTGCCTAGAAGATGCGCTGTCACGCATTGTCCGTACGCCGCCAAAGCCTCCGCAGCGTTCTTCATATCGTGTCGCGATCCTGCACACCTTCCAAGCACGCCTGTGGCAGTGGGTCTTCCGTAAGGCTCTTCGTTGCTACGACATATTTGTCCCCGTCAAGAAAATCTGGCTGATTTCGTCACATAGGGCGCCACGTGCACGTTGGTGCCTTGCGTCTCGTGCTCGTTTCGTCCTGTACTTGGCTGCAACCGGACAGTTCAAAACCAGCGTGAAAAGGAGAAATCTCAGAAGGAAAATCCCAAACCTTCCAATGACTCAGACATCCTTTTGTAGGCATCAGATTCCTCCCGACCCTAATCGCGCGTGTCATCCTTCGTCGCGGGAACAGGATGCAGCTTGCGCCCTTTGTTTTCGTGACCCTGAAATCGGCTTTGGGGTCATAAACCTTATCTCGTTCTTTCGCTGTATCGAGTCATCGGCTGAAAAGTATTTTGTTGTAGTGGGAGATAAAATACATTGATCTCTATGGCCCTCTGCCGGGGAATCCAAATTATTTCGCTGTATCGCGCGAATTTCGTTATGTCGCGTTTGGTTGTAACGAGGTTTGACTGTATACCGTATTTACTCGAACCTAACGCACACTTTTTTTCCAACTTCCTTTGCAAAAATAAGCGGTGCGCGTTAGAATCTGGGACGACCGCGAGAGATAGCGCAGCGCCTGCACTTTGGTCACATTCACGTGGTGAAAAGCGAAAGCACGTGCCCTGTGGTTCTCTTGGAGATAGCAATCTCTGTTCCCAGTTTTCTGCATTCGACACGTGGCAAAAAGCGAGACCACGCGTCCCAAAATTTTCCCGAAGATAGCGATGGAGGCCTGCTCCTCTGCCTCTTTTTCACAATCAGTTACGATGGAGCAAGGGCGGGCCCACTACGAGGCCGCGTTTAAGCAGATTGTCATTGACATTGCCGAAGAAAACGGAAATCATGACGACAAGAATTCTTTCAAGAAATGTTGCATTATGAACGCGCTTAGCAGCACGGAGGATGACATGCCGTGGTGCAAAGTGAGTGGTGACTCTGACGATGACTGCATGTAATAAATAGGTACCTTTCTTGCTGTTATCTACCTTATGTTTACGGCATATTTTCGCACCCTCAAGGATGATGCACGTCAAAATCGAGTTATTTCGCGTTTTGGTAGGTGTGCGTTAGATTAGAGTAAATATGGTAATTTAACTATAGTACTGAACTATATAGTTCGAAATCACAGGAGTTAGCACTCCTTGCAATAGGAATGGGCAGCGAGGAATGAATGGAGCCTTGTGTTGTATTAAACAATTCTGCTATGATATTTAATATTCAGGAGTCGTCAGTCACGTTTGTGAATGGATCACTATTGTGTTTTCTCTCGTGCGATACTTGTTGGTTGTAAATGCTTTTTTGTGTATGTGTGAAATGTTGAAGCTCCGGCCGTAAACTGTGTTTTACATCCTACATAAAATGAGCTACATCCTACATAATTTAAGCTGTCCTAAGAGCGGAGAGAGCTGTCTTAAGAGCTGAGCTTTAAGAGGTCCTTGAAAGACCCTTGAATTTTGGTTACAAAGTTCAGTGGGAACCATACTCTCTGTGTCACACCGCCTCAGACTTTGCGATGGTCCTCCTCAAACATCACCGGCAGCGCTTCCAAACCCACTCGCTGACCTGCTAATCCACCCGACACGAAACAAAAAAAACACACACACAAGAAGCTCCAACCCTATCAATCCTTCAAGCCCCTAAGAAAAGCCTGAAGAAGCTAAGAAATGATACTTCTAGCTATATGTTCCAAGATTTCATGTAAAATTTAGTACTTTGTCCTTTGTTTAAATAAATGATGGGGTGTATGTTTGGAACCTTTTCTATTTAGTTGCATGATAGCTCACGAGGCTAGTGCTTTACACAATGTTATGCCAAAAACAAGTTTGATATACAACAGCGTTTGCACCATATGCAAGGAAATTAGAAAGTGGTACACTCCGCTCTGTGGACTGTAAAAGCTGCTACAAAACCGGATTTTTCCTGCTCCAAGAGTTACTACAGGCAGCTTCTTGTCAGTTACACCACTGGAAAGATTTTCTTACGAAAACTCTGTGCATGTTGAGGAAGGTGTATTCATCATTATGAATTTTATGGTCGGTTATAGAAGTTATGTTTCCAAAGTGAATGTGGTTGACTGCAAAAGTTCATGTGTGGCTAATTGATGTGATTACTATCAATCAGAAAATAGGCACCCTAGCACAATCCCACGCAGCTTCTTGCCTCGATGCAACATATCATTACATGCACATGGTGTACCTTTTTGTGGCATTTCCGCAAGCGCATGGCAGCACACAAGATGTGTTCGGTTTGACAGTAGCATTATTCGATTCGTATTCCCGGTGTTTACCAACATGGAAAACCGGGAATTGTCAGGTCATTTTCATGCGACTGGAAAAGTCAGCGGATTGTCAGGGATTTTGCACTACTGCACTCCCAGCAGTTGGGACTAATCCAGTTTAACCCGCGAAAATGTCGCAGATCAATTTAAAGCCTTGCATAATTCTTTTAAGAAAGCAAGAGTTTTGCAGAAAACAGACAATTCTAAGGAAAATGGCCAAAATTTGTGTGACTGTGCAAAATTTCACACATTCATCGAAAGCTGGGGGCTCTGCTTATAGTAGAGGTACAGCTCTATTTGGCTGGACTTCCTGTAGATGGTGTGTGAAAGGCCAGAAACTGTTTTATGAGAACATCCAGAAAGGCTAACATTTTGTCAATACTACTGCACAGTGAATTTTATGAAAGGTGCAGTAGAGTTCCTAGTAGTAATAAAGCAGCAGTAATAATAATAATAATAATAATAATAATAATAATAATCCTAGTAGTAGTAAACTTCCTAGAAAGCATAACAGCTGGTTGTTGTTTGGTGAAGATTAGTAATCACTAATCAGGTAATAAAGGGCCATAGAGTAGTTTATCCAGTACAGTCCTTAGAACAAAGGGTGAAGAAGAGAACACATGAATGAACAAAATGACACATTGTGCTGATTTTCAAGAAATTGCACCTTGTTGCTGACAAAGCAGCACCACCTCTGTGCTTGTCCCTTTATCAGTGTTGCACTTTCTGGAATCTGATGTTTTACTAGCATAATAAGCATTGGAATTAAGAATAGGAAAAGGGCATGTAGGAAAGACCTCCAATGCAAATACTAGATTAAGAGAATGCTGCAGAAGAAAAACGAATAAACACAGCACATTAAACGTTTGCATACGTTGTGGAGTGAATCTGGAAAACTCCATGACTTACATGGGAAAAAGGATTACGGATGTGTCACTAAGTCTGTTATTTACTCCAACAAAATATATCTCTTTTATTTTTTTATAAGAGCACCAATGACATATTTAAGAGGAGTACCATAAAGGTAACACAGCTTGTCAGCATCGAAGAGTGGGAGGCATTTAAGAAAAGGGCAACAATAGGTGCGTTAAGTAGGCGCTTGGGGATGGGTGGGCGGCTAAAAAGTGTTTCGTTGTGGCGGGAGTTAAAATACCTTTGTCTCTATGGCCCTCGGCCCGGGGAATCCAAATTATTTCGCTCTATTGCGAATTTCATTATATTGCGTTTCGTTGTAACGAGGTTTGACTGTACAATTATTCACTCTTCCTTCTCAAACATAAGTGCAGTGTGGGAACGATGAACAACTTTCAGCTGCAACATTTGTGGTGTGCGATTCTTTTCTGTTTCAGACTCTGCTCACTTAACGCGACACAATCGGCACTCGAGCACCCGAGAGTGTGAGACTCCGTGCCACTTTTCACGCTCCCGTTTCAAATGGATGCATGGAAGCAGACGACAAGCGCCCGGGTGCTTGAGATTTTTCATGACGTACTTCCTGTTGAGCGCTGGCAGGACGACCCTCAAAGTGTGGGCTCGGAAGAAAAATATGGACTCACTATGTCACCCAATGCTCCGATTGCAGTAAATTGTAATATTTTTCTAACTGTTATCATGCTTTTTTATTAGTGGACAACTTCCACACGGATATTGCACGGTTATTCGCGGGAAATGTGGTGCTTTAATGCATACATCTTCACGCCATGTAGTCATCTTCAAAGTAAACAGCTCCTATTGTGTCCGTTACAAATTCCTATCTTTTCCATTTCATTCTCTGTTGCAAGAAAAAGTCTTCACAACCACTGTCGTCTCTTCCAACGCTGCTATAGGTTCAAACTAAGCCGACGTATCCTCCGTCTGTGCACTGCACGAGCAGACAACAGGAAGCGGCATCAGCGAGCGAGCAGTGTAGAGCTCCAGAGTTGCTTTTGACTGTTTAGAGGCCGCTCCGGGTGCCTCATGCTCCCGATTTGAGTGCGCCAAAAGAGGAGCGCCTACTTAACGCCCCGAATGTCAACAAAATCATTTGTTGAAAGTCAGTGATCTGTACATATGCATTATACTTCTTGTTTGTGTCCATTGTTTTATATGATAGTTGTCTCATGATATAAAGCCACAAATTATTTAATTATCTACTGTTGTTTTATAGGACCCACTGAAGGTTTTTACTGCTTTTAATTCTCTCTATATAATTATTCACTCTTCCTTCTCAAACATAAATGCAGTGTGGGAACGATGAACATTTGTGGTGTGCAATTCTTTTCTGTAGATGACTTTGTAGCGAGTGATGACGATGAGTGGGGCAACAGTTCGGAGGAGGCGAAACCGCGGCCAAGGCGAAGGCAAGTTGATGACTCGGGAAGTGACTGGGAGGAGGAGAACCGTAAGAAGAAGCGAGTTCGACGATACGTATCGTCAGACAGTGATTCCGCCAGTGACTGGGAAAGGGCCAGTAGAAAAAGGAAGGTATGTGCAAGCTCTGACTGTGTTCTCTCCTATGTGCTGGAAGAGTTCTCTTTTGATTATGGTGACATTTACACCATGCACTGTTCAGACATGCCTTGGCCACACACATAGGGGTGATATCATTTCTGTTCAGGCAAGGCGGTCCCCTTCGGTTCTTTGATTTTTGTGATTATCTTTTATGTGAAAGCACCACCCCTGTGATGAACGATAGCACTGGTCTCGGACTTCAGATAGCAGCGGTTGTCGCAAAATAAAATGAAATGTGCACTCTGTGAGCGTTACGGATTGTCTGAGCAGCACAGCACTTTGAGGGTGCCTCATTTGCTCTACCTAGAAGTAAGAGATGCAACATTTTTTTCGTGCATTCTACACATACAGGACTGGAACATTTGCTAAAATGAGAATGTGTTCCGCACCACAATATTTATAAAAAATGGCAAAATTCACCTATAGCGCAATTTTGCTCAAACTTCCCAGCCTCATTTGAAGAGCAATGTACAACTGACGTTAATGGGTTTTAGATTGAACGAAAGCGTATTAATAGCGCCGTCAAATGATACATTTTGTGAGGCCGTAGACAATGCACTAGAGGTTATACATATATTAGTTAGAACCATGAACGGTACCAGGCGCAAAGTTTGTAAGCCGGTTCCTGAAAAACACCACATCCAATTTTAATGAGAAAATTTGTATTTGTTCAATATTATATACTAGTTTTCTAATTCTATAAATTTTATACATGCTAAAAGTATAGAACCCAGATTACAGAGCGGGAAAAGCAACAGGAGTTTCGCAGTGTCCCTGGTCACTCCACCGCCGCCGCACGGAGGCACGTGGGAAACGCTGTGCAGTACATATACAAGTGATTGTTGCATTCTCTGATCTTTGCATGAGACAAAATGGCCATGGCTATTTCTCTCTCACCAGGAGCTCTAGTTCGGTTTTATGCACTCATAAGTTGACCGTCATACAGCGTAATATCACATAGTACTAGCCGGCTCCCGTTGTGTGATGTTCCTCTGTGCAGAGAGTCGAACCGAACCCGAACCGAAAACCGTTATTTTTGGCCGAACCCGAACTGAACCGAACCGAAAGAGTCGATGCCATCTTGGAGCTGAACCGGAACCAAACCGGTAAAAAAAATACTGGTTACCGGTTCAAATAACGGTTCACACGGAATTAAGTGCGAAACTTTGTATGTTGTGCATGAACACAAAAGCTATTTTTCGTATTTTTTCTTCATTTACCAGCTTCGTAGACTTCCTCTTGCTTGCTGAAAAAGTCGTGCCATGCAACAATGATCTGGATTTTCTCGAGTCACTAAATAGCAACAGATAGTAAGTGAAAAATGTTAGGACTCCTAATGTGTGACATACATATGAATATGTATAAAAATTGGGGATCAACGACAGTTTTGGGTAGCAGTCAATAAGTGACATATATTATATAATATGCTAATCAGATTCGGCTATACACAGGGTGTCCACCATAGCAACAAAAATGATCGCTAGAACA
The DNA here is from genome assembly GCF_037126465.1 of Ornithodoros turicata. Taxonomy (NCBI): domain Eukaryota; kingdom Metazoa; phylum Arthropoda; class Arachnida; order Ixodida; family Argasidae; genus Ornithodoros; species Ornithodoros turicata. The sequence continues at coordinate 44,422,812 of NC_088206.1, read as the reverse complement.
TAGCACCGTCAAAGGGAAACTGACACTCTGCTATGACGTTTGTGTCAGAAACAGGCAATGTATTGTAAGATCAGTCCGTTTGTAACACAAACCTGGCAGTTTTTCTTTGACAGCGCTATGTGTTCGAGATCATCTGTACAGTTATCGCCCCGGCGTCGGGAACGTGGCGCCCCCATCGCCCGGCAGATCCGACCTGTCGCAGCAGCCCGCTCTCACATTATGGTTGGGTCGCTGTGGGAGTCGAGACCCCTACGTCAAATTGTACGTAGCTCACCCGTGTACGGGGAAATGGGAGTCCTGGCGGGTGAGCCAACCCGGAAGTTGTGTTGGACCTGTGAGGGCCCCTTTGGGAAGGGAACACACCGCTTTGGCCCCTGACTTCTCGTAGTCTGGAGGTCCTGGGAGGTCCGACCAGGACTATGCAGTTCAGTCACTTCCCCTTCTCCTTTACACTTCCCTCTCCTCCTATTCCTCTTTCCTTTCCTCCTATACCCCCTTTCCTTTCCCTCTCCAAGTCTTGGCAGTGGCAAGGACCAACCTCGAGCAGCGTTTTGACCTCTCTGAGTACTCTGCTCTAGGGTATAGTACTTGCCGAGATGCTGGTGCGTTGACCGCGTCCTCTGGTTGTGCTCGGTGGTGGGCAGCATAACGTGAGTACCGAATAGTTCTTTTCCACTTCATGGGTTCTGAAAATCACAAAAAACAAGATCAACCCCTGAAAAGGAGTCGCACCAAGGTCACGCTAAAGGTCGACAAGAAACACGCAGAACACTCACTATCAGAGTTATCTTTCCCGAGGTTTCTGGTGGTACATTCAGCCGACGCTGAGAGGCCAATGAGCAGAATATCTCCATTCATGATTGCAAAAGACATCAAAAAGATTGTAGGAAAGGGCTATTCAGCCAAAAAGCTTTTTTCTGGAGATCTACAAGTTGAGGTACAGACAAAGAAACAAAGTGACGCGTTGCAAGCCACCAAGCAGATTGCTGGAACGGACGTTTGTGTTACCCCACATCGTGTACTCAACACCGTGAAAGGTGTTATCTCAGATGATGATTTACTTACAAGCTCTGAAAGTGAAATTTTAGAAGGTTTGTCTTCGCAAGGGGTCCGTAGGGAAGGCAAAGAAATCCTGACAAAACACATTATACTGTCGTTCTGTTTGCATTCTCTCCCATCCACAGTTAAAGCGGGGTACCTTAATTGCCAAGTACGTCCATACATCCCAAATCCACGGCGGTGCTTTAAATGCCAGCGCTTTGGGCATGGTTCCCAAACTTGTCGTGGCGAAGCCATCTGCCCAAAGTGCGCGGGAAAAGACCATGTACCTGAATCTTGTACTAATGCAGTTAAATGCTTAAACTGTGCAGGCGATCACCCAGTTTTTTCAAGATCATGCCCTCGATGGCAACAGGAGAAAGAAATTCTAAAGATTAAAACAATACAAAACATATCGTATAAAGCGGCAAAATCACAGCTTGATTTCCAAAGAGTTAGATCCTTTGCGGAGGTGGTGCGGAGGGGAATGGCCCCACCCCCGACGTGCGTTGAGACTCGGACACATTCTAAGCCGGAGTCTCAACCCAACATTCCCCAAAAGACTAGGCGGAGTACGCAGAGACTATAGCCAGTATCCGTAGCCTGCCAAACGAAGTCCAGTGAAGAAACCTCTTCGGAGGCTGTCGCCACCCCATCTTCTGGGGGGAAGTCAAATCATGGCAGTAGAGGGAAGTCAGCAACCCATGGAACTTTGGGATGCGGATGACCGTGCATCGCTGAAGTCAGTGTCGAGGCGATCAAAAGGCAGAGGGAGAGGCAAGACAACTTAAATAAGTTGTTGAAGTTTTAAATATAGCCTAACTAAATTACTTTGCCTTTAGAAAGGCACACTTCTAATAATGAGTATTTCCATTACACAGTGGAATTGCCAAGGCTTACGGAGCAACTTGGATGATGTATATGCCATAACTGAAAGGTACAATTCAGTGGCTACATGCCTACAAGAAACTTTTCTTCCCGGAAATAACATAAACCCATTCAACTACTTTAGTCTTTTCTCTAAAGCGAGGACTAACACAGCGCGCCCCTCTGGAGGCGTGGCAATACTTACAAAGGAAAATTTACCAGCAAAAGAAATTCCTATTGTTACAGGTTTTGAGGCAGTTGCAGTACAGATCTGCATCGATCAAGTTCTTACTCTATGCTCCTTGTACATCCCTCCAGATTTTGACTTTGATCCCCTGGAACTAGAGCGACTTCTGTTGCAACTCCCACAACCATTTGTGGTTCTCGGTGACCTTAACGCACATAACCCCTTGTGGGGTAGCAACAGATATGACATATGTGGTAAACATATTGAAAATTTAATACATGCCCATTCTTTGTGCGTGCTGAACATGGGAGCACCTACGTATTATAATGCTTTACATCATACCTTCTCGTGTGTAGATGTATCCTTCTGCACAGCATCGATATTTCAACTCTTTGAATAGTCAGTAAATGACCATCCTTATCGAAGCGATCATTTCCCGACAAACTTGAAATACGTACAACATTGTAATTCTCTTTTAACGAGGCCGCAGAGGTGGAAACTGTCCCATGCAGATTGGGAAGCTTTCCGAAAAATATGCTTATTGGGACCATTATCCTCTGGTATGACTGTCGATGAGGCGAATCAAAGCATTGTGGAGGCAATAATACACGCTGCTGGAAAAACTATTCCAAAAACAACAACCTCCCTACTTAAACGTCCTAAACCCTGGTGGACTGATGAATGTAAAAAGTCATTTAAGGAACAGAGGAAAGCTTGGGGAAAATTTCATAAGTTCCCAACGCAGGAAAATCTTATAGACTTCAAGAGGAAGCGTGCTGCAGCGCGGCACACTCAATGAAAAGCCAAAAGAAAATCTTGGCACGAATTTCTTACATCTCTTAATCGCAACACCCCATCTAAAGTTATATGGGATAGGCTAAACAAAATCCGAGGTAGTTATCGAGGTTTTATGATGCCTATGATTCATGTGAATGGAGTACCTTGCAAGAACCTAGACGAACAAGCAGATGCCCTGGGTGAATATTTTTAAGAGAGATCTAGTTCGTCACACTACAGTCCACGTTTTTTAAAATACAAGAGCAGAGAATAAAATAAACGTATTGTCACTAGCACATTTGATACTGAACCCTACAACACAGATTTCACGTTTGACGAATTTGAACAGACTTTGTGCATTGCTAAGAAAACAGCCCCTAGGATGGACTCCATACACGTTGATATGATCAAGCACCTCTCAGCTGAGTCACAGGCTACACTTCTAAAATTTTTCAACCAGATATGGAGGGAAGGGAAGTTTCCTTCTTGATGGAGTGAAGCAGTTATTGTACCCATACTCAAACCTGGAAAGGAACCATCATTACCTTGCAGTTACAGGCCGATTGCACTGACCAGTTCGGTAGCAAAAATTATGGAACGTATGGTTAACAACCGCATAGTGTACGTATTAGAGGATAAGGGCGTTTTTAATAAATACCAATGCGGCTTCCGCGGGGGTCGGTCGACAATAGATTACCTAGTGCGTCTGGAGACACAAATTCGGGACGCTTTCTTACGAAACCAGTATTGCATCTCAGTATTCTTCGACTTGGAGAGAGCATATGATACTGTCTGGAGATATGGAATCCTACGACATCTTAGGTCATACGGAATCTGTGGGCGTATGATCAGGTTCCTTGAAAGCTTTCTTCAAGATCGTACGTTCCTAATACGCTTGGGAACCACATACTCTCGACGCTTTATTCAAGAGAACGGAGTCCCGCAGGGATGTGTTTTAAGTGTCACGCTCTTTATAATGAAAATTAATTCTATATCTAAGGCTATGCCTCAAAACATCTCATTTTCACTTTATGTGGATGACGTCCAACTATCGTACAGCTCGGTTAACCTCCGCGGGGGTGAGAGACAATTGCAGAGTGCTATAAACAAACTTTGCGACTGGGCGGACGAAAATGGCTTTCGTTTCTCGGCTGAGAAGTCTACATGTACGGTTTTTTCACGCAAAAGGGGAATGCTCCTAAATCCGACCCTTAAGAGGGGATATCACCGAGGAGCCATCTCCGATTCACGACTTTGTCGCATGTAGATGGCGCCACACAAACATCCGGGTCTCATCAAGGTGAAAGCTCTAATGAATACCCCTGTTACGAGTTTCTCCTCCGCGGGATTGTGTAGTTCCATAAACACGTGTGACCTCCTTGACTATTGAGGTGCAGGGATCTCCCGTCACATGTGGGTTGCCAAGGTCAACTGAGCTAAAGGAAAAAAGACAGGTCCGACCAAGGCGAATTCTTCTTCATTGTCTCTTTGTGGACAGCATCTCCTGACTTCTGGGGTTGATGTTATCTTAACTTTTCTAAGCTTTCCATGTCTGAGTTCTTCGACACCAGCCCGCAAAGTCGAAGTGTTACGTTTCGTTCGCCGCGCTTATTTCTTTAAAATTATATTGACCTGCTGATGTTTCTTTGGCTGGGAGTTGCAAAACATTTCGCAGATAGAAGCTAGGCTTTCGTAAAGCCAAGTGCTGTGTATTCACAGAAAAAGTGTGGTGCATTGATTGATTGATTGATTGATTACATTACCATATAGAATTTCCCCAATCTGCAAAACACACACGCAAGCGAACCTATGCTTGATTAACGATGAAAGAAGAAAGTCACTGAAAAGGTTAGCCAGCTGTAGGACTCGAACCCACATCTTAGTTCTTTCATGTCTATGCTTGATGTTTACGAGTCTCATACCATTTTTTATTTCTCCTTTATTGGAAACGGTCACAATCGGGCAGGGGGACACAAATAGGCGACAAAACACTTTTGTTTAGAACTTCTACTACAATGTCATACCTTCGTCCTATTCGATGTCTGACTTATGGGTGACGGAATAAATGGTCCTAGAATATGAACCCACAGAAGAAAAAGAAAACGCCATGGCAGTAAAAGAGCCGCAGTCGGTAAAAATGTGAGCGATATCGTTGGGTGAGCTCTTGTCCGATGAGCGATTGTCGGCGCCCTGGTGAACTTCATTCCGATAGAAATTAATTCGCAGGGGCACTACATGCGAAACGAATTGTAAATAGCTGTATTCGAAACGAATATGCGAAATTTTTCTTCTTTTTTTTTTTTTTTGGTTTTTCAGCTGAAGAGGGGAGACCACTGGTTATTTCCATATCTTTGTCATTCACGAACAGCACAGGTCAGATAAAGGTTTTTCAGTTGTCTTCTCATACTTCAGTTGTAGATTAACCGTATCATCAGCAGAAGCGGAGTTGTAAGGGCAATGAAACAATTGAATAAGTGTGTGTTCAGCTTTTATTATCCATAAAACATCGACACAGAAAAGTCTGACAAACAGATGAAAAAAACTAGCTTCCAGCGAACGATCGCTAGCGAACTAGTGCAGCGAGTCATATCGATTTTATGTTAAACTCTGAATCAAATGTAGATTTCATTAATCCATTAACACACGGAAGAAGAAGAAGAAGAAGAAAAGAAACAAGAACCTACGTCTCCCAATTTCAACAAATCGGAAGATCGAATGGTACCACTCGGTCGGCTTTGATGTTCTTCATCGGCGATCTGCAACTACGCCTCTGCATTTTTGTCCGCGCAGTACTGTCGGGCAGACTTGTGCGTAACTCGTTACTAGTAATTGCGTTAGTTGTAATCAATTACTTTTCTGAGGTATTTTTGAGCAATCAGTTACTTTACTGTGAAATTAAGTTTTCGAGTAATCAGTTAGTTTACTGTGAAAGTAATTTTTCCAGTAATCAATGACTTTTCCGAGTAATCGATTACCCAGTAATTGGTTACTTTTCTGGCAGAGATTAACTTGTCTTTCTGATGTTCTGCACCAAGTCAAGCCCGTCAGCCTTAGTTGGGCCGTTCTTCCTTTTTAGTGACTCTAGTTCTACTATAGCAAGCGGAGGTCATTGTAATAACGTTCTGGAATCTCAGGGTCTCTCTCCCAAATCCCTTCCTACACCAGAGGTGTGGTACATGAAGCTTTTGGGGTTTAGTGAGTCATGGGGAAGTTCCACGCAATGTTCTCCCACAATCGGGTCAATGGCTTCCGGGGCCATAAATACAGTAGCCGTACAGATCTACCTCTTCTACGCGTTTGTGTTTTTTGCTGTTCTTCAGCTGTTCCGCTGTTGAACAGCTTTTTCTTTTCCTTTTCTTTCTTTCTTTTCTTTTTTGTTCTTGAGGCACACAAGGACGGGTATAATTTGCGTGAATGTAGAGTAACGACCGGAGTAACGCGTTACTTTTCTACTCGTTACTCAATCACATTTGGAGTCGAGTAATTGGTAACGGTAATCAGTTAGCTTTTGCGTAGAAGTAACGGTAACGGTAATCAATTACTTTTGTCCAGTAACAGGCACAAGACTGCTTGAGGGGCCATTTTTTGTCGACCATTTTTTCCTACACCCGTACGCATCCCAAGCAGCAAGATGTACTGAAAGTCGAGTGCAATAGGGGTGGACGGGTAGGTGGAAGGCCTTGAACAAACTCGTGAAACTAAAGAACGTTGATAAGACACATACCGTCCACCCCTGTTGCACCCAACTTTCAGTACATTGTGCTGCTTGGGATGGTATCCACCACATGCGAAATCATTATTCAGCATGAAACGGACGTAATCTTTAAATTTCCTTATCAACTTAGCTTATCTTGCTACAATTTACCTAGACGTTTCATGTCCTCCGTTGCTTTCCATGCTGGAGCAGCGCTCACATTATTTTATGCCCTCTAGTCTAACGTGTGCAGCTTCGACATTATTGAAATGTTTCTCCCTGGTTTTCTTTTAAATAATCAATCAATCAATTATTGAAATGTGTTCGGTTTGGAAGAAACATCGATGCGGTTAGGAATTCGAACGTTGAATTGCATGTTTGATTCGGAATTCAAACAGAATATACGACTACTCGCTTCGGTTGACCTTTCCTTTTTTCCCTTGTTCTTTAATTCATCTTCATATCCCCCCCCCACCGTGTTTATTCACACTGTAGCAAAAAGCCGACGTCCAAAGTGAACAAGCCCACGCGCATCAATATTGGATGTCCCTCAGGGGACATTTTTTTTGTGCACATTTCTTCCAGCTGATAATTTTTTCGGTGGCATTTTGGTTATTTGGGGGGTGGGGGCATTTTCCCCTAAAACCCTGCACCGGAGCAACTAATAACAAAAGCAGTGCCGATTTTCATACTCAGTGCAATTAAAAACTTGTATGCTTTCAAAGACAGCACCCTATAAAAGTAGGATACATGGTCCTTTTTCCGAAAAATTGGCGGCCACTGTGCACAGAAAACAAACAAGGGTGATCGACACAGCTGCAGACTTGCCTGCCGGAAAACTTGCATTGCCATACCGATCAGGTCGGAAAAACCCTAGGCAGGGAACAGACTGGGAGATTGCGACACACATACTATCTCCAACAATCCCAAACAGCAGACGCTTTTGTCATTCCCTTATCTAATCTCCCAAAAAGAGCTGTTTCAAAGACTTCATCAGAGGGAATGGAACCTTTCAGGAAAGGGAATCTAGGATTGGGTGTTGGATTTACGCTGCTGTGTGGCAGAGGGATTCTTTGTACCCCTTTAGCCCGCGATATGGCGCCACAGGGAGGCGCAAAATGCAGCGCGTTACCAACATTCACATTTTATAATATATCGAGAGAACAGATAATCGGATGTGGATGATCCTCGTGTTAAAGTGCTCTAGAAAGATTTTTGCTTTGCCGCTCCAGGGAAATTTCCGCATAGGTCTCTTAGTTTTTTTATCAGAGCGTGTCAAAGCTTGAGTATCCAATTTTGGTAATTTTTTGTACTTCAATAACGCGTTTAGAAAAATGTCTTGAGAAAAGCAATATTTTTTCCTGAAGCGACAAAGCGCATTTCCGAATGCTATCCAACAAGACCAGTCTCGTGAAAATCGGTTCATTATTTTCTGAAAGAGACTGCAAAGTTTGTCCCATAGAAAATACATGGGGCCGCCGGAGGTGGTATCCCCTCTTAAGCTAAACAAGCGTGAACTCCCAATACGAACAGAGGATAGGTTTCTTGGTGTTACCCTCGACCATAAGCTGACATTCATACCACACATCAAACACATTGAACAGAGGTGTAATGGAGCTCTTAATATAATGAAGGTAATATCACATAAATCATGGGGAGCGGACAAAGACACAATGGTGGAAATTTACAAATCCGCTGTACGTCCAATACTTGACTATGGAGCTGCATTTTATGGGTCAGCTTGACCATCAGCATTGAAAATTCTTGACCCCATACAAAACCAAGCTCTCCGACTGGCGACGGGAGCATACCGTACCACTGCAGTGGAGAGTCTTTATGCAGAGTCAGGCGTTTGCAGCCTTAGAAGGCGAAGGCAATTCCTTTCTTTCATGTACGCTGCGAAAATAAGGAGTCAACCAGAAAACCCTGCACATGGATGCATTACTGAAACCCGATATAAAAGACTTTTTGAAAAGAAACCAAGAGTAATTCCCCCATTAAGTATGAGATTGGAACAAAATGCCCAACAGGTGAACTTCCTGGACTTCCAGAACCCCCTCTTTGGAGCAGTTGCCAGTACAGCTCCGTGGGAGAGAAAGAGGTTCTCATGTAACGTCGCACTAACCAAATATGATAAGAAAGCAGTCAGTCCGCAGGTCATCAAACAAGAATATCTTGCCATAAAGGACAGTTACAGGAAGCACGATGAATTTTATACCGATGGTGCAAAAGGCAAAACTGGAGTTGCGTATGCTTGCGTTGGCTAGTACAAGAGATTGACGAAATTAAATAAGCTTCGCAGCATTTTTACTGCAGAACTGTATGCGATTAACATGGCATTAGACAGCATAAAGGAACACAGTGTTAAATCGCCTGTCATATATACGGACTCCTTGAGCTCACTTTTAGCTATAACGTCCACCAAGCAAACAAATAATTATTTGGTGAAGAATATCCAAAATAGTGTACTCACACTTTCGATGATGGGACATGCGATGAAATTTATGTGGGTTCCAAGTCACATATAGGAATTAAGGGAAATGAACTTGCAGACCATGAGGCTGCACAGGCACTTTTAGGGAATATCACGGAACAAAGTATTCTGCTGCATGACTTTAAAAGAGCAGTGCAGAAAGCTCTGCATTGTGACTGGCAGCGGAACTGGAATGAACAAGTCAGAAACAAGCTGCACATGATAAAGCCAACATTGTCATCGACAAACGTTTCTAACAGAATAGATCGCAGAAGAGAAGTGACCTTGTGCAGGCTGGAAGTGACCTTGTGCAGGCTGCGTCCTTTCTTACCCATACATATCTTCTTAAAAGAGAGGACCCGCCTCGCTGCGAATCCTGCGATGACATCCTCACAGTACTTCATTTCCTGCTGATATGCCCTGTATATGAACGGCTACGACGAAAGCATTTTAAACTGATGTACGATATGCTCATTCCACTTCATCCTGCGCTCCTGATAGGAGGTGAACCGCTTGTGGAGTTTGACTCCGTATTAAACTTCCTTAAAGACATCAAGCTCTTCCAATACGTCTGACATTGTTTCAACCCAGTGATAGTCCAGTAGATAAACTTAGCTCTGAACACTGAACCGGCAGGAACAGGGACGTAGGCCCTCGCCTGAGTGTGCTCCGAAGTTCATCAGAACAGAGGAATATTGGTGACTTCCACGCCTGGAGCACCCTTGGAATCCCTTCGGGGTAGAGGGCTGGGTGATCCCCTCGCCAGGAGAATCGCCGAAGTTTCGTACGCGAAGCAGAGGAATATTGGCAACTCCCTTTCCTGATGTTTCTCCAGAGTTCTGCAGCTCAGTACCCTTAATATACTAAGTTAGTTTGACTATCTACCTTGAATACATCACGTAGAACTACTTGTCCATACATTGTCCACCATATATCCTATAAGGGATCACATCCCTGTGGTGCAGTGTTACGGACAGTGACGTGTGACGTGACTTGTTATCTGACATTAGTATGTGTATACATTATTATATATTTCAGGAAAAACCCACAATATCGTATTTTAGTAAAACCACAAGACATCACAGTGACGACGATACACCTACATGCCATTATACGGCACAGCTTGATCTTCGATATCCTTGCGCCAGAAAACTCCTCCAAACTCCACTCTACAGTTATCGCAGGCATCCTGCATATAAATATGAATACGCGAACCACGCGAGATACTACGTCGTTAGCCGTGCGACCTTCGGTCTTTCAAATGTTCTCATTTTGGTTTTCCTTTTCCTTTTCATTTCATCTTCTTTGTGTTTTCTTTTGTGCAGTGCTGTGCGAAAGCAAACTACCTGAACTCAGCTACAGCATGCGTTCGTGTGTACGACGCTGCAGGATCCTAACGTGCGATTCCGAACGTGCGTGTGTGAACTTAGAGAAGCGCCTTACAAAGTAAAGGGCCAGGCATCCTCATGCGGGTCAGAATGAAAAGAACATACCAATATGGTTTTCCTTGTACATTTGAAGAAAAAGGGGGGAAAAAAAAGCGTGCTGAAATCGCATTTAGGAAACAACAATGGATCGAAAGTTGGTCGAACTCTCTGTTTGTACTTGCCCTTGCCCGTGCACTGTCTTTGTTCCACAGGCACTTCACTCTAACGGCGAAATGGAAGCACTTCGACGGTCAGTGATAATACTATAACGCGCCTTTTACATGAAGACTCCGGGGCTCAGAATCGCAAATAACAACAGCAAAGATGGTAACTGAAAACTGTTATGACTACTAATCATGGGCATACTGTGAGGGGGGCAACGGAGGGAGGGGGGGGGGGGGGGGGCCTAGAACTCCAAGGTCGCTGTGGAAATAGTGCACTCTTTAGTCATAGGTCGTAATAGATACAGAGAGACAGAGACCTCTGAACACCCACACAGTGCACAGCGTCCGCTTCCAGAAAATGATGTGGTGGGGATGGGGGTTTGCACCCTTGCCCACCTAGAAGCACTTTGCCCCCCCTGGAAAAAATACTGGGAACGCCCATGCTGCTAATGTATAAGACATCCACATGGATATATATAAGAATTAGGCATCAACGACAGTTTTGGGTAGCATTCATGAAGTAACATGTTTCATAATAATATACTAATCAGCCGCCCTGCTGCTGAAATGGCCCACGGTGGCCACCCTAGCTGCTAAAATGATCACTGACATAGAGCTCTGTCAAAAAGAAACTGACACTCTTTCTTACGACGTTTGTGTTACAAACAGTGCTTCATTGTAAGATGTAACGTCATAGGAGAGCTGTCAGTTTTTCTTCCCAGCACTATGTTTTTGTGTTAGAGATCATTTCTGCAGTTACCGTGGGCATCCTATATATAAATGGGAATACGCGGACCAACCTATGTCTATGTCGTCGGCTGTGCGGCCTTCGGTCTTAAAATTTTCTCCTCTTCGTTTTTCTTTTTCTTCTTCTGTTTTGTTATGCGTAATGCATTGCGAAAGCAACCTATACCTGAGCTCAGCTCCAGCACGTATTTGTGTGTACAACACTGCAGCATAATTCCCAACGTCCGTGTGTGAACTTACATAAGCCCCCTTATTACGCTAGCCAGACCGCAAACTGAATGCATTAAACGGAATGCCGGTAACTTCACCTCCTCACCAATCATCATTTTGCGTGGCATCGTTCTTTCCACCGACTTGTTGAAAACACGGGCATGTTGAAAAACGGTGCCATTCGGGATGATGGTTGGTGAGGAGGGAAGTTACTGCCATTCCGTTTAATGCATTAAGTTTGCCGCGTGCCTAGGGTACTAGTAAGTAAAGTACTAGCTATCCTTATGCTGGTCAGAATGAAAAGAACATGCCAAGTTGGGTTTCTTTGTGGATTTGAAATAAAACAAGCAAAAACAACCATACTGACATCGTATTTAAAAATCGCCAATGGGTCAAAAATTAGTCGAACTCTCTGTTTGCACTTGCTTTGTCTTTGTTTCACGGCCACTTCACTCTAATGCCGACATGGTAGCACGGCGGCGGTCAGTGCTGACGCAATAACGTGCCTTCTACGCATAAAGACCCCGAGCTCACAATCGCTCAATTCCAATCCAACTACCATGAAGCGTCTTAGCTCATTAACGTGTATTCGCGACTCTGACTGGTAATGAATAATTTCAATTACTTAAATGACTTAGGTCCAGGTAGCAGGCTTGGTTGACTGTTATTTCTGGTGAGATTTTGCGCGGGGGTGAGTTAACCCCCGCGACATGAGCTACGTGCGGGGAAAGTCAACCCAAACCAGTAATTCATGGGTATGCTCCTCTTGTAAGCGCTACTAATCTTACCTTACTACTAATCTAATCTAATCTTTCATATCGCACAAACTCTTTCAAAATCCGGTACGACCACTGACGCCTTCCTGTCCACTTCAAGCACTGTAACACACACGGCTGTACGCCGACATTTTCTGAACAAACTAACTGCTATTAAAATAAATCATGGTTAGGCTTAGCAAGGTAATGTTGCATATGATAGTTTCTGGGCGACACGATGTTCTTTTCGCTATTATGATGTTTACGTTTATGTTATGTTTATGTGTGCCTACATGCTAATATGATGTTTCTTACTTATGTTTGTACTGTTATCAAGTACATTTCTTCGAACAAATGCTTTGGATTTCGGAATATCCAGTTTAAAACTGATGAGGATGATGCGTGTATGAATACAGGACACACACGCCTGACCCTTGAACCAGCTGAGAGCTAAGCTGTGAACGGGGATAACAGGCTTGGGGGGAAGTTGGCCATGGTGGTGTTGTGGATGGATTGACGGATTGTGGACGGACGACGTTCATTCGTACTGGATGTAATTATGCCAGAGAGAGAGAGAAATAAAGCCGGCCAGGATACAGCACCAATACAATTCGCCAGCCGCCCAATCAGAAACCCCCCCCCCCCCCCCACACACACACACACACTAAGTTGGGGACACTGGCCATGGGTCACAGAGAGAGACAACCTACTTCCGGTATAGCAAAATCCTTGTTCACAGTTCTAGCCGTGGCTAGCCCCAAGCACGATGAGCGCGCTATCTTCCGCGGCGGACGTAGAGCCATCGGTTTTCCACCAAATAATGGATGGTGTATTTTAAAAGATTTATTTTGAAGCTTTTATTCTTCAAAGTTTATTTCGACAGCGTGGATTTTTTCATGATTTATATTGAAGAGTTTATTTTGAAAGTTTGATCTGTAAGAGATTTATTTTTGAACGTTTTATTTTTACATGATTTATTTCGGCGTCATCCCACACACACACACACGGAAGTTTGTTTTAACCTGCCTGTTGTGCTTCGTTCGCAGCCGTGGCCCCTGAACCGGTTCGTGAACCGAACCGTTTGGAAAGAACCGGTTTGAACCACTATAATTGCCTTCTGGAGCTGAACCGAAACCGAACCCTTATCGCCGAACCTAAACCCGAACCGGACCGTTAAACGTTTCGGTTCGACTCTCTGCCTCTGTGTCAGAGCGTGATCTGATCATTCATATGATTTTTTTGTTTTTCTTAGCTTGCACCCAGGGATATTTATATGATAATGATAAGTATATTTATTTAGTAATAGTACTGGTGAGCCCTATCGGGCCGAAACAGGAGAGGTTTTTTACATACGTACAACCAGGGACGGCAGAAGGGGGTTACAGGGGTTACTATAGACCCCCTGAATTTGTGAAGGGGGCGCAAAATTGCGCCCGCCCGCCCTGCAAAAAATCCTGGCGGCGCCCATGATCACAGAGGTGGTGCATTCACATAAAAAAGTAATCAGGAAAGTCGAAGAACCCAAGGGGACCGACTTGCCTGAACCGAAACGAAATCATCTATGCTTTCAGCCACAAAAGTGGAAGCCAGTCGCTATATTTTTAACATGCATGCATAATATTCAGGAACAACATTACGTTTACTGACATGTAGTATATTCGATACTCATTTCCTGCATCTTACAACTGTATTGAAGAGCAAAATTAGACTTAAAAAATTTTTCATTTTTGTTTGTTGTTTTATATCCATCAGCCACCAACCAGGGCACGTGGTCGCAGAGGGAAGAAATCGTCCTCCGAATCCGAGGTCTCTGACGAAGACATTCCTTTACAAAGTGAGAAAAGGCAAAGCAAAAGACAAGCCGCATGCAAGTACGGCAGCAAGTGTTTCAGGTAAGGCTGTGAAATCGAGTTCAAGGTAACTCGTTACTGTAACTAAGTTCATGTTTTGGGTAACTTGTAACTTAACTCGGTACTTTTGCGCCATGGTAACTTTCAGAGGAACTCGTTTCTTTTTCAGGTAACTTTGCCAAAGTAACTTAAGTTCAGTTCCAAGTTACTTTTAATTCGCTTTTCACTCACGTCCACATATTTTCTTGCTTTCTCTCCAGTTCCTTCATGGCATTTTTTGTAGAGCTGTTCGAATATTCAGAATTTCGAATATGAAAGGAATATCTTGCGCTGTTCGAATGCTATTCGCAACCTATTTCCAGTATTCGAAATTCTTGAATATTTTTTGAATAGTACTGGAAATAGGTATCGCTATCGCCATTTTGCAAGTGGGCTTCGCCTCATTACATACAAGAGTTAGGTGAAGCCCACTTCACGTTACCGCCATTGTTCTTTTGGCGTGCAGCTCCATGCTGCAAGTCGGCTTCACTTAATTACACTTGAGCGTTACGTGAAGCCCGCTTTACACTGTTTACAATATTCTGTCACTAAAGCCTACAAATTTTGTGAGCTAATGGTCAACACTGTACTCTGGGCATTGCAGGTTCCAGTAAATGTACTCCCAACTTTCAGAGTTATGTTCAGTAACAGATGGGAATATCATGAGCAGTTTCTGAAAAATGTACAGGAAATTCACAATGTAAACATAGAAATTAGGAGATGCACACAAAGCAGGCTGCATGGAACATGTTGACTAACTCTCAATGCAGTTCATCCCACTAATGCAGTCTACCATACACAACACAGAGGGACCATTCTCTCATAATATTTTATGCTGGGTGAAAAGGCTCACATGTTTGGAGCAGAACATCATCTAATGAGCACAACACCACAAAATATTTCACCACGAGGTATTGGAAATTATTCGAATTGGGACTTTTCTGATTATTCGAATTCGATTCGCTATCTGAAGAAATTATTCGGATTCGATTCGCAGTGTAAGTGAAATATTTGTAAACTATTCACAATGGAAATTTTGCTATTCGCACAGCTCTAATTTTTTGCCATAAAACGTGATATTCAATCAATGACAGTATTTTATTCAGGAAGTAAGGACCGCTGCCATTGAAATGAAGCTGAACCATTGTGCGCCCACAGGGAGTAAGATACGAAGCGTTCGAATAGACCTCTACCAAGGATACGTCATCATGACGTTGGTAGACAGATTGAAACAGAAACAAATAGGAAGGAGAGGGCTGGGTTCCACGAACGGGCACTTGTTCGCTGCCTCCCATTGAAAGAAAAGTAGGACCGAAGGTCGCGTCCCTTTCAGGGACCATCGTAATCCCCTCAAGACTATGGCTTTCGGGCGCGACCTTGTTCACCTCTAGCTTTGAGCTTAGTTCAACTCTACCAAATTTCTGGCGCTGCCGAACACGTCATTTTTTTACAAACAGGGAGAGGACTATTGTTGGACATAAACGAAAACAATCTAAGCATGTTGCACTCCTTCGCAGGCAACTCAAGGTCTAACTGAACGGCTCACGCGCGCTGCACCTGCGTAATGCTATTTTGTGTCCGAAGTAACTTGGAAGTAACTCATTCTTTTTTCAAGTAACTCAGTAACTGCACGTTACATTTCAGGCTGCAGAACTTCATTATTAACTTAGTTACATTTTTCACATGGTAACTTAACTCGTAACGAGTTCTTTTTGATGGGTAACTTCTCAATCTCTGTGTGAAATGGTTAAATATACAATGTGGCAGGAAAGTCTTTGCCTATTATGGTCTGAACAATTTTGTTGCACTTCAAAAATTTGGACTTCTTGATTTTTTGGGCAAAACTATTGGCACTGTTAAATGTTCCCTAGGGCCAGTGTATTTCTGCTTCCAATATGTTAGACCATTTCTCAAAAGAACAACGTGATTTTTGTTATACACTTATGCTCGAGCATGCTTGGTTTTGCGGACTGCACTCCCACCCTAAAACAGGAAGCACTGTAGAACCAAGCCGGATATTTCAAACTGTGTTATCAATGGTCGTGACGACGCAGCACATTCGCAGAAGCGCTGCATGCACGTGCTCGAGTTAAATGTCAGTTAAGTAGTTAAGTATTGTCTCTTATGCCAACTGGGGAAAATTTTATTGTGCTAAATGATGATTGTGTTCATATGACGATTGTAATGTGGTTCTGACTACATGACGTTTGCCACTTCTGCAGCTTCAGTAACAGCATCGGCATTGCTTTTGCTTTTCTTAGTAAATTCACTGTACCTCGCCATTACAGAAATGAGTGCTTGGTGTAATATTCATTGCTGTATCACATCTTTTGTACTTTCAGAAAAAATGCAGAGCACAAAAAGCAGTTTAGCCACAATGAAACTGAAGATTCTGAGCAAGAACACTCTGAGGAAGGGGAAAGTTCAGAAGCCGACGAGAAGCCCCTGTGTCAGTATGGCGCCGATTGCTACAGGTACACGTCTGCCCCTTTTACAGTAGGCTCGCATTAATTCAAGCTCGGATATTTTGTGTCACTGCATTTGTAACCTGACTGGGTGACCTACCCGCAGGGTGTCGAACCGAAACGTTTTTCGTTCCGGTTTTCGTTCCGGTTACATCATAAACGATCCGGTACCGGTTCTGCTCCGGAGCAAAAAAATAATGGTTCATACCGGTTTTAACCGGTTCCGCTTCTGCTGCGAATATTCATCCCCAGAAAAAAAATCAATGTTACAATATGTAAACCCGTTTATTCCGCATACATGTATTTAATATTAATAGACAGCTGTGAAATTGGTAGCTCCTGGTTCCTGTAGGT
The DNA here is from genome assembly GCF_037126465.1 of Ornithodoros turicata. NCBI lineage: Eukaryota > Metazoa > Arthropoda > Arachnida > Ixodida > Argasidae > Ornithodoros > Ornithodoros turicata. Next base: position 44,405,765 of record NC_088206.1, on the reverse strand, counting down.
TACTGTCTGTTCAAATAGGCTTTTTCCTTTCTTGAAGCACATGCTACAAACGGCCTTGTTTGTCGTGATGTCATACGTAAAGTACTTTCTTGCTGGGTTGGAGCGATCGCGTCCCATCCGAATGTCTGTTGCTACTGTCTAGCCAGCAAGCACCACCGCACGAGTACGACGCAAATCGAGGAACATACCTTCACTCACAAACGCGCTCGACGGCTCCGTTTTATTTTCTTCATGTCCTGTCCACAAAAGAGTTGCCACTTCGCACGGGCTTGCCCTCGCGTATACGTAAATGTATTCAGCTTAGCTGCTCTCAAACAAGGGACGCGTTGCGCGACATTACCGCTAGAGAAGCCGTTATGCAGCCCCCTTTGGTCGCTGTTTAGTTGAGGAGAGTTTGGGAGGTCAAATTAAAACGAACACTACGGCACATTTTTAGAGAGTCACATGTACCTCTAAATCTGTGTGCGTGCACGAACGATAAACCATTACAAAGGGATCCTAAGGGTCATAGTATACCGACATCCGTAACCCTTGTATAGTATCCATGACATTACTTCAGGGCACACGACGTCTGTTTCATTCGCCTATCCGTAGTCCCAACCGGCGAAGTTTTTTTCTTGGACCGAAAACCGTTAAATATATTTTTCGGTTTCCCTCCTGAGCGAAAAAAACGTATACGGTTTCGATTCCGTTCCGGTTTGCACCAAAATAGCGTTTTTTTTTTCCGGTTTTCGGTTCGCTCCGACACCCTGCATACCCGTATCTCAAAGGAGTTTTCACTAGAGCTGTGTGAATATTTGAAACTTCGAATTCAAATTGAATATTTCATGCTATTTGAACGTTTTTGCAGGCGATTTTGAGTATACACAGTTTTGGAATATTTTTCAAATATTTCTGAAACGTAGTGCAGCAGCTTAGTTGTCACACTGTCACGTCAGCATTGTGGGCGAGACCGAGGCAGCCGCAAAAATTCGCATATGGTGAAACAGGTTGTGCCATTGGAGTAGCGACACAATGGATTTTACGCTGACCGGAAACCTAATCTGCTTGATTGTCATTGTCATCCTCATCGTTATGTTTTGGAGGGCGGTGCACGTTCCTTAGCGGGAGAAAGTGTGACGCTGGATGCTTTTCGCATCATCGGATGTCATAAAACGTCACAAGTTTTATGTCACGACGACATCCAGTGGCCAGTCCTTACTGATTGGTTCCCATGAGTATGAATTTGTTTGCTGAGAAATGATTGGAGCCGCCGCGTCTCGCTTTCGTGTTTATTTCGGCGTCAACGCTGTCATGCGGCCTTGTGAAGCAAACCAAAAGCGGGAGTGTAGCATACTGAGTGTTCAACATTGACGAGTTCCTTTGCTCCCACGATCGTGGTATTGGTAAAGAATATTAAGACATCGAATGGGACACGGCCTGACTTTTTCGGGTTATATTTTCCAGCAAAATCAGGGGTAAATGTCGGGTTATATTTTGCTTCGATAATTTTGGTGCAATCAAGTTGAACTGAACCTGATTCAACCCAATTCTGGTTGAATCTGATTGAATCAAGTGGTAATCTTGAGTTTACTCAGCATGATACACATGACACACTAGTAGACACTGAGTGTCAATATTTAGTTCATGCATCTAAGAGGCAGCAGGGTCTCTGTTTTAAAAGTTTGTACGAACATATTTATGCATTTACAACAGAGTTTCTAAAGTTCTGTGTTTGTTGTGATGACCTCTTTTTTTCGGGGAAATACCGGATTAAACCCGTTGTTTCTGATTTGAATCGGGAAGTAAATATCGGGCATAATTGTGTCTAACCCTAAAAAGTTAAGCCCTAGAATTAGTGCATACTTAGGGCTCTGTGTTTTGGGTTTTATGTTTTCTGAAAATCGGGGAGGGGGGGGTAAAAATCTGGTGTTATTTCTGAGGCCGTAAAAGGGTAAAATCGGGAAATATTGGGTGGAAAAGCAGATTTACGAGTAGAAATAAAAAAAAAGGTGTGCTTCTCGTGTTTTACATGAACAGGAGATGCGGAACATAGCATCGTCTACAGCCGGTATTTCTGGCTGTATTTGCACTTTGCCAAGTTAGTTTTTGGGTTTTTTCTGGTTTCACCTCAAGTGACAATGATGCAAATTGGGGGATAAAAATGAGTTTTACCCTAAAATACAGGGCCCTATGCATACTGATTCCTATGTGAAGGCCTCCAACCGTTATCTGTCTGGCATCAAAGATTGCGGATTTCATGAACTAATGGCTGGAGCTGTCCCAGAATACACACTACCTAGGAGAACTGACCTCTCCTGGGTTACTATACCGAAGCAGAGGAAGAAATAACAAAGCTTTTGAAGGCATGGAAAGCGTCTCTTTCACATCGGACATGTGTCAGCCACACTGTAGTCAAGTGAGCAGCTCTACTCCTTACCTGCAAACACAGAGCTTCAATCAGCCCGCGTGTACAAAGACTAGCTTTTCTGCGTGACAACTTGTAGTTATGATCACAATATGTTCCTATGTGGGTCCACACCAAGCAAACACCCACAAGTGATTAATAGGTTTTCTGTGTTTACAATATTGGTCATTATAGGTCCTACTATACAGTGCACATTACAGCTGCCAATAAGTGTGTTCACAACTTCCAGGGCAGCATACAGTAACAGGGAAATATTTGCAGTGTCGTAAAAACTCAGAAAGTACAAATACAAACATATAAACCAAAGGATGCACACCCAGCAATATAATGTGCGTTCCAATACTTGAAGTACATGAGCTTCTTTTTCGTATGATATTTTATTGTGACTGAAAAGCTGTAGGCTCCCCCATTGGGAGCAGCAGTACCCAATAACACAAGTTACAAAATTTTCTATATTCGAAATACTCGAATTGGGCGTTTTGGGATATTCAAATTTGACAGCAGTGTCGGTATGATTTCGCATTAGATTCGATTTCAAAATTTTGTTATTCGCACAGTTCCAATTTATGGTAGTGACCTTTTGTGTTTTTGTACTTTGGCATTCAAACCAGCTGAATCATTCATGCATCCATCAAGAGCTATGATCGAGGAGTGGGATGCCCCGATATTTCGACATAGCCTCTCGTGTCCAGCATTGTGCGGGAGCTGTGAGCGCTGCTCAGAAATACTATAACAGTGCTTCAAAATCATTTGAAACTGCATTCACAGTTTTTACAGACAGTAGCAAGACATATGCCTTTAGTAGATGAAAGGAAAGAAGCGCTGAACCCCAGTGTCGCAGAAACATTCACGCGTGATAAACACAGCCACACAGCATCGTCAAAGAGAGTAATTTTAGGGTGCTAATGAAGGATGCCGTTCTAAGCTATGTACGGTGCAATCGCATTAATTGGAACTCGAAGGGGACCGAAGATTTGTTCGACTACAGCGGAGTTCAAACTAAAGCCTGATGCATTGGCAGCACATGCTAGCTGCATCAGAGATGCGTCATGAATCACCAGGCTTTGCTGCTCGTTCGCAGTCACGAGGTGGCGGAAATATAAGAGGCTGATTCTTTCCAGAATATTTATTTACAGACAAGCATCAAAACAGCCCAGAACAGAAAATAGTCTTTTACGTGCTTGCGTTCGTTTCTTCAGATGTGACTCTAAAACGTCGTCTGCGACGTTAAAGGGGCATTAAACAGCTCCACGAATATTCTCCAATTATTATGCTCTATGAGAGAACGTGGCTCGCGATATCCAATTATGAAATTAATTTACTTCTAGCGAGAGTCTTTACCACGAAACAATGCCATTCAAGGTGCATAATCCGGGCGAGCCTCTCCTTCCTACTCGGAGAGCACCTACGTCACACGTCTCGCACGTGTAGCAAAGCTGCATTCCAGCCACTGGAGATGGGGGAGATTTCAGACTCCTAGCCAATGACGGGTCTCGTTGACATAAGCAGCGGCATGCGGGGAGAACCGGTTGCGGGAACATCGCTGTGACCTAGCGGAGCAATACAGCGCTGAAAACATAGTGCGCACATGAAATATAATATTCTGGGCTTTTTTTACCTCTTGATCTGGCTACCTTGGCATTGACAAGTGTAAACATGTTTAGAATTGACCGCACTTCCCGATATTACAACAAAATTCATGTATACGCTTTCCGCATTTTGAATGGTTGATGGTGCGCGACGTCAAAATGACGTATCTCTATTGTCGCCAGGGTATGGCAGGGCGGGCCATGAGCGCGAAAGAGTGCAGTGAATATTCGGTCGGTTTGGAGCCATTATTTACTTTTTTGCTACAGAAAGTTTTGCTCAACGTCACTGTAGGAAACGAATCACACTGCATTAAAAAAAGTGCACCTTTCATACCTGTTTATAGCTCCTTTAAGCCCAACCCCAATCGTGAACCCCGCAAACGCGAATTTTGCCAACCCAATTCGAGATAATATGGAATTTGTGCCGTTTTTATCTTGGCTGTGTAGGAAACAGGAAGAGTCTTGATCCCCATGAAACAGTGATTCTTGATTGCTTTGCCACCGACGAGTGCACCACCATTTGTGCACACCATTGAGGTTGCTAATGGTCGCTTAACACCATGATTTGTTACTTGCTCTTCTTTCCTCTGGCAGAAGTATCGCTTTTATGAGAAATTGACTTAAAAGTACATAATAAGTAAACTTAACATTTAATAAGTAAAGATGTCCCTAAAATGCCCACAGCGCACAGTCGGCGCTTCCGAGCTGATGCATAGTCAGGTCTCGGGTGTGGCCGGGCAGTCTCGTTTGAATAAACGGTTGTGCACGTTCATATGTTCAAATTGCTGGGTGTTTGCCCCCCACTGATGGCTTTGCCAGGACCCGAACGTTAGTTCAAATTAATGGGATAGCACTGTATTACCTTCAGGAATGACACTTACGCAAATGACAGTTCGACACCTGTACAACAGATGCAAGAGGCGTTGCCAGTGCACTTGCTACCTTCTGACTTTGTGACAACCTGTGAGCTAAGATGTGTTCATCGCTAAATCATCCGACGTTCTGAACGTGTCATTCTTTACTTTCATTCTACTTGTCTGTCTGCGTTTCACCAGCACTTGCAATACCAAAGCAGGTATAATCAGCGTGAAAAATGAAAAATGTGTATAAGATTTTCAAAGTCGATGTTTTTACTGTTTTCCGTTAGCTTCATAGAACAACACATTCTATGTTTCTTTATGATAATGGTTTCACTGTGCATGTGCTATAAGCATGGATGTCTTGTGTTAAGCCATTACATTAATCAGTAATCCTTACTAGCCAAATTATTTCAAGTGCATGTCCTTGGGCATGTGTCGCGCTAGTGTCCTGGGTTTAATTGGTGAGAGCTAATACCGTTACAGTAAAGAACCTCATTGTACCGTACTTGGCAGGAGTGCGTGAAAAGTGTGTACAAGGTGGTAGTACGGCTCAACAGAAAACTACTGAATACAGTCGCCGACCGATAATTCGAACTCCAAAAATTTGGAACGTGTTCCTCACACTTCAACTCTTTCAAACCTTGAAGCCTTGATGCTGATACATACTGATGATGCTTCTAGCTGTATGTTCAAATCTTTCTTGTCGAATTTATTGGTTTGTCCTTTCTCTAGATAAGTGATGGGTTGTGTGTTTGCAACATTTTCTGTTTTTAGTTGCACGATAGCACACGAGGCTAGTGCTTCACGCAATCTTATGCCAACAACAAGTTCATGACATAGAACAGTGCACCATATGCAATGAAATCGGGAATTGATACTCTCTGCTCCACGGACTATAAAAGCTGCTACAAAACCAGATATTTCCCACTCCAAGAGCTGCTGCAGGCAGCTTCCTGTCAGTGCAACCACTGGAAATGCCATCCTCAAGTGAGGATGCTGATGTTACTGCAATAGACGCGTTTGGTGGACGCAAAGACGCAAATTCATCGAAGATCGAGGCTAACATGACATTGCCGTTTGATGCTGCTGAAGCGTTGCTTCAGCTTTGTCTTCGGCACCGACAGCGTAAAAAAGTAAAAACGACAGCAGTGACAAGGATGTCGGTGATGCACCCGTATCCACAGCGGCAATCCTTGCTGTGGTGACTGCACTGATGAACGCGTATGAGGATAGTACTACACCTGCTGAAATTCCCTGCGAAACGTTGTGTAGAACCATGCATGTATAGATACTTTTTTTAAGTCACTTTGAATGTTCTGAGAGAAGGCTTTTGAAATACACAAAGTGGATTTATGTCATTCAATAAAAATTCTGACTGATCTCATGGCTCCTAGAAGTCAGAAAAATCAGTCTCCGACTGTATTTGCCCACTTGCCTGTCAAAAAAGAGAATCTGAAAATTACTGCAAATGAAGGATAGACATAATCATTTATTTACGCAGCAATGTAATTTTTGTTTGCCACCAAGACTTCCTTGCATTGAACACTTCCAAATATATTTAGGCCAGGCAAAGCATGCTCACTGTGCAGGAGTTGCTGAACGAGAACAAATTACAGGGTGTTACCCTATAAAAGTCTACCCGTGCCGCCATGCCGTACTCGCCAATTACTCAATGCAGGTGGCACATTGTGCGATCTTCATATAAAGCTCATAAGGACATTTAATCTTGGTGAATTTGGAAGTGATTAAGCGCCGCAACACGAAGTTATAACTCAAAACGTGAAATTCCCATAGTCAAAACAATCAAGATGGCGGCGTTGAGAAGAGCACTTGCCATGCTGCTCCCCAGACGACGACGTGTCGCATATCCTGCCAGCCGGATGGAACTGCAGTTTCATTTCGCTTTCGTGTAACTGTCGTATTTTGCTCAGAAGTAAGCAACGTGAGGTACGAAAAATGCCGATGTACTCAGCAAACGACACCCAAAAGGGATGTCGTCTGCTTACTGAGAGGCGCCATCTTGGCTGTTTTGCCTACGGGAACCTCACGTTTTGCGCTATAACTTTGCGTAATGGTGCTCAATCACTTCGATATTTGCCATGGATGAATGTCCTTGTGAGGTTTATACGTAGACAACACATTGTACCGCCTGCATTGAGTAATTGGCGAGCACGGCATGCCGACGCGGGTAGACTTTTATAGGGTAACACCCTGTACAACAGCACTCAAAAGCCAGAACTCGTGACGATGATAGCAATACACACAACCATGACCGCCCATCTAGAAACATTGCCAGCGCACTCTGATACTAGAATGCGCTTTGTGCAAGAAATATGGACTCAGTGAGGATGGTTAAACAGCAGAAGGGCCAGGGCGCACATGATCTGGTACATGGCAACAGGAAGAGTAACCCAAAACAGGGAACAGGAACAAACGACAACAAGTTCACGGATGGTTAAGGTTCTGTAAAGCTCCAGAGAATTGTCCGAGAGGCCGTTTTGAGCTCGTATGCAACAATAAGCACATATACATACTAAGCAACAGGTACGCAATAAACCACTACCGCTTAGTAAGTGGACATTAAATCCGTTGGTTTTAATGGCAATAGAGTCGGGGATTTCACACAGCTACATTTTCTGGTGGGGAACTTCCTCTGAAGCAGGTACGTATTAATGAGGTTCCACTGCATAAGCCTTTGTCCTATGATGTGATAATCGTAATTTGGTTCAACATTCGAAGGGTAATTTTGCAGATATTCATTTGAAAGTTTCAATATTTACACACACCTAGAAAGAAATGGTTCAGTCATGTGCTTTGTATGTGCAGCTTTCCACATGATAAATCTTAATTTTGTCTTGCACTCTATAGAGGTGAATTTCTGGTAACTCCAATTAAAATTCATAGCTTCCTGGGTTTGAATTGCCATGACTCTACTGTGCATGTTCTCCTGTGCAATAACTATCTTCTTATTTCTCAGGAGAAATGCAACGCACCTAAAGGAATTCCGGCACCCACCACAGAGGACAAAATGTGAGTACCTAATGTGCATAACGGATATTAGTCGGGGTAATTGGTGACAGATCATGGTATGGGACGATGTGGCAGGAAAATACGGACAAAAGGGTTAAAATAAGAAACAGAATGGGACAGCTGCAAACCCTCAACTGGTTCTGTTGGCACTAGAACAGGTAAATATATCAATAAAGTAGAATTACATCACGCAAGAATGCACACCTGGGAACGTGTCAACCTTATCAGGAATGATCGTAACAATAACAAAATGCCAACATGTGTCAAGCAGGGGGTAGTTTCATTTTAAATCGAATAACGTGTGAAAGTTGTATTTTTTTATTCGCCCAGAAAAAATGCATGTTAGATGACAGCTCAAACGACGCAAATCGCGCCACGTGCGACGCTCATGCGTGGAGTAGTTTCCGCGTGGGAGAGGAGGAAAGTCTGAGGCTGCTTGAGCGCGCTTTCTTCTGGACTGACTTTGACGGGATCTAGCACCGCTGATTTTTTGCCTAGGAACTGGAAGTTTTTTGTGATTGTAGGCTGCACCATAGACACTGTCGACAGCCACCCACAGAATTCTGAGTGCCACAGACTTTCTGTTAAAAAATGCCAAACTTGGCGTAAACGTTCAAAAAGACCAAATTTTGTTAACAATTTGCTTCATGACGGAACGTCTGAGGACATCGAGCTTAGTACCATTCGTTAGGACGTTGAAATAACTTTCGTGCTGTATAAAGTTCATTTTTCTCAGTTCAGTGCTTTCTGTGTTATTAGCTTGAGAACCGCACATGGTAGGCGAAAATTGCCAATGTTGCATCTCAATTTTCTCAAAAATGCCATCTTCGATTTCCTTGATTATTTTTGAAAAGTTGGCGTCATGTCTCTACTTTAGACCCTAAATAAGACAATCTTTTATTTTTACCTGAGAGACGCGCAGCGATTTTTTTTTGTCAGGCAGGGTCCACGTGGCTACGGCCTTGTGCGCCCCACCTACGAGCACGCGACGTTCAACCTCTTCTTTGCTACAGGTCTCCCGCTGACGGAGAAATGAATGACCACACTGCGTGAGCTTGTTGTAGTGTCCCCAGAGCATCACTTTACGTTTACCCAATGGTCTTCCAGTTCCGTCAGGCTCATTCAAACCGTGGGAGAGTACATGAGTTGCCTGTGCGCCGTTGACGAGAAGCCCCAGTCCTCGAACATACCGACAAAGTTGTAAGAAGAAACGAAGCGCTTCGTAAAGATCCTTTATCCAGTGGTAACATCGTAGCTTTTGTTTCAGGTTGCCACCAGTCCCCCAAGCAGTGTGAAAGTCACATCCTTTTCATTGGTAAAAGAACGTTGTGGAAGTTTCGCAAAACGTAAAATATACCCATTGCGAGACCCCTGCAGGTGATGGAAGCAACCATTGGATTAGCATCATCCGATACGTTTAGATATGACCTTTCACATGATATAAAATGACTGGGTTCAAGCGCATGGATGCCAAAAGGATTACTGAAGACCACACCGAGGGTTTAAGGTACCTACGGCTACCGGAAGCGAGGGATTTTAGTTGTGCGATGTTCTGTCGGAAATTTTGATTCCCACGGTGGCACTGACACAGCTCGTGGAGGGCGAACGTGTTATACTTGGGAGCAGCAACATACTGTCATCACAGCGGTCTTACGGGCTTTATATATAGTACTCGTCGTGGTTCCGAAATAACGCTACTGGGCATAAAACTAATTAAAGGTAGCATGCACAGCTTCGGAACTATCACTTATTGCGCCCAAGCTAAGAGACGGCTGCTACCAGGCGGCCACAAATTTGTATTCTCACGTGTTGTAACTTTCTGTCCCCTGTGGCCGTAGTTCTGCCTTCCTAATATTAACTCGCACGACAGCCTCATAGCGTGCGTATGTGCATTGCCTCAAGCACATGTGCGGGAGAATAGTGAATATGCACACGTGCATAACCACACGTCGTGCATGCGGCTCCCATGAAAGTGCGTAATAGCAAGTTCAAGGCGCCCGCGAAAGTATTGCCCTGCGTCTCCAAAGGAAAAAATAAACATACGTACCATAAGTGCAAAATAAGTACAGAATGCAACATCTGGGCAATAAATTACAAAGCAAAGACTACGAAGCAAAGCGCGCTCGTAAACATACGAGGAGCGCCTTTGTGTGGAAAAATCGCTCCACGGAAAGGTAGCCCAGCGTCTCAATCAAAAAGAGAAAAGGTACCTACCTTACCAGCAGCACAAAGTACAGGCATAATTCTGCCCCTGTGGAATAAATTGTGAAAAATATTCTGGCGTTTTAGAAATAATTAAGATTGAACATGCAAAATGTTCGCGTACCACTCGTGGTTTTGCGCGCTTGAACCCAGTCACTTTATATGTGAAAGGTCCTGTAAAGCTTTCGGATGATATTAATCCAATGGTGGCAGCCATCATCTGCAGGGATCTCGCAATAGGCACATTTTACGTTTTTCGAAACTTCCACAACGTTATTTTACTAGAGTCACTAAATAAGCTACGCGTAGCTTATTTAGTGACTCTTTTACCAATGAAAAGGATGTGAATTTCACACTGCCTGGGGGACTGGCGGCAACCTGAAACAAAAGCTACGATGTTACCACTGGATAAAGATCTTTACGAAGCGCTTCGTTTCTTCTCACTACTTTGTCGGTATGTTCGCGGACTGGGGCTTCTCGTCAAGGGCGCACAGGCAACTCATGTACTCTCCCACGGTTTGAACGAGCCTGACGAAACTGGGAGACCATTGGGTAAACGTAAAATAATGCTCTGGGGATACTACAACAAGCTCACGACGTGCAGTCATTGATTACTCCGTCAGTGGGAGACCTGTAGCAAAGAAGAGGTTGAAGGTCGCGTGCTCGTCGATGGGGCGCGCAAGGCTGCAGTTTCGTGGACCATGCATGACAAAAAAAAATCGCTGCGCGTCTCCCGGGTAAAAATAAAAGATTGTCTTACTTGGGGTCTAAAGTGGAGACATGACGCCACCTTTTCAAAAATAATCAAGGAAATCGAAGATGGCCTTTTTGAGAAAATTGAGATGCAACATTGGCAATTTTCGCCTACCATGTGCGATTCTCAAGCTAATAACACAGAAAGCAGTGAACTGAGAAAAATGAACTTTATACAGCACGAAAGTTCTTTCAACGTCCTAACGAATGGTACTAACCTCGATGTCCTCAGACGTTCCGTCATGAAGCAAATTGTTAACAAAATTTGGTCTTTTTGAACGTTTACGCCAAGTTTGGCATTTTTTAACAGAAAGTCTGTGGCCCTCAGAATTCTGTGGGTGGCTGTCGACAGTGTCTATAGTGCAGCCTACAATCACAAAAAACTTCCAGTTCCTAGGCAAAAAATCAGCGGTGCTAGATCCCGTCAAAGTCGGTCCAGAAGAAAGCGCGCTCAAGCAGCCTCAGACTTTCCTCCTCTCCCACGCGGAAACTACTCCACGCACGAGCGTCGCACGTGGCGCGATTTGCGTCGTTTGAGCTGTCATCTAACATATATTTTTTCTAGGCGAATCAAAAAATACGTCTTTCACACGTTGTTCGATTTAAAATGAAACTACCCAGGGGGAACTCGAGGAGTACAATTCAGTCTCCAAGATGGTAGAGATAGTAATGCCGTTCACGATCGGTGAGCACGACTGATGGCATGCTAACTGTCTCTATATATTTACCTGTTCTAGTGCCAATAGAACCAGTTGAGAGTTTGTAGCCATCCCGTTCTGTTCCTTGTTTTGACCATTTTGTCAGTGTTTTGCTGCTGCATTGTCCCACACCATTCACCTAATGCGCATACCTACATTAAAGGCATAGTTCACTCCCAACCGTAAGTGAAATAAATACAGTCAAACATTGTTACAGCGAAACATGATACAAGGAAATAATTGACATTCCCCACCAGGCGGCCATAGGGAGCAATGTACTTTTACCTCCGCTAGGATGAAAGTCTCTTTAAGCTGGCATCTCAATATGTAGAATGAAAGAAAAATTCCCAAAAAGGATTCCCAATTCTCCGTGCATAACAGGTGCCCAAGGGTCCAAGCAACCAAAAAGGTGCAAGCATGTGCTTGTAAGTGAGGTACAGGGTGTCTTTTTTTTTTTTATACAGATTTTTTATTAAAAGACTATAAGGGCTATAGACATCCTGTTTTCACTTATATCATCTCTGGGCCGGTGGACTTTCTTGGCCATCTGTTGCTCAACCGTCGAATGACTAATTGCCTAAAAATCGTTAATTAACTTTTTAATTATAAAAGCTACAAGGTCGTCCCAATAAGAACATCTGGTCCCTTCGATCACCTGCTACCGTTATCGTTTTCAGAACAAGAATTCGTTCCATAGATCGCCTGCAAAAATTCGTGAAAGAACACCTTTTTTTTCCTTTATTTTGTTCATTGCGCATCTTCGGAGACGCGTCTTTCCTTCACAACCAATGTGAGAGAGTGAAGGAGCACAGTGCCGCCTCATGCGTCGAAGATGAGCTCGAACTTGCGGAAACAAAACAAAAAGAAATGTACCTGGTGATGCTATCCGAAGTGCCCTTATCTTGGGTTTGAATTTTCTGTTCTCTTTTAATCTTTTTCCAGCAAGCGGCGACAGTGTGCTCTTTCACTCTCTCACATTAGGAGTGAAGGAAAGACACGTCTCCGAAGATGCGCAATGAACAAAATAAAGAAGAAAATTGTGTTCTTTCACGAATTTTTTGCGGGCGATCTATCGAACGGATTTTTGTTCTGAAAACGGTAATGGTATCAGGTGACCGAAGGGACCAGATGTTCTCATTGGGACGACCTTGTAGCTTTTATAATTAAAAAGTTAATTAACGATTTTTAGGTAATTAGTCATTCGATGGCTGAGAAACAGATGGCCAAGAACGTCCGCCGGCCCAGAGATGATAGAAGTGAAAACAGGATGTTTATAGCTCTTATAGTTTTTTTATGAAAAATCTGTATAAAAAAAAAAAGAAGACACCCTGTATATGAGAGGCTTATTCCCAAAACATCTCAGGGCTGAAAACAATCTGTTATTCGCATTTTCCGTCTGTTTCTTCAGCAGCGACACAAGCAACATTGTGTTCGACGTTGAACCAAACCCTGGGGACGCAAATCCCTCGGACCCAGTCCAAAAAAATATTGTCCATCATTCAAGCCTTTTTGTTGACTGAGGAGTCAACAGGATGGGTCTTGACTATAGAGCTGTGCGAACAGTACTCGAAAATTTGAGTTCTAAACGAAAACAATCGCCGTCCGATTTTTCGGACTCTGTGGGGATCGTGCAAGAGTCCGAATAATCGAGCAGTCCGAAAAAACGAATTTTGCTTGAAAATAAACTTTACTAAGCCCTAGTAGGCTGCAAAAATTTGTCGATGCTTTCCTAACGCGCTTCCAGCTCTGCCTGATAACATCAGCTTCTATTTCCCGAAGCGACATTTCGTCACTGTAACTACACTGACAGAGGCACCACCGTCATCAAGTCCGCAAGTCGGCTTCACCTAACGCATGCGTGTTTTAGGTGAAGCTTGCTTTACAGTGTTGCCGCGCGACTCGCGGGCGGACAGCACGTGCTGGGCCGTTCGCCAAAAACGAAGACGCAAAAGCGCTACGACAGACCTCTTCTACTCAGAGGAATGGAAAATCAATAATCATCACTGCCTATTCTTTGCCTCAATATTTTAGTTGGTTGATTTTTTTTTTATACGAATTTTAGATGATACCAATGTTTTCAGTCACCCCATGAGAGAAATTTGCAGGTTGGGCAAACAGAGTCCGAAATATCGAGCGACGGAGCTGCATGGCGTCTGAAATTTTTGACGATCTTATACATCACCTCTATGGGACCCGCGGCCGTTCCGCGAACGAGTCCGAATAATCGAGCATGTCCGAAAAATCGGTCGGCAACTTACTTAGTGATTTGAACAGTATTCGCAGGTGATTTGGAGTATTTGCGGTTTGTGAATATTTTTCTAATATTTCTGAAACGTAGTGTAACAGCTTCATTGGTGCACTTTCACGTCAGCATTGTGGACGAGACTGAGGCGCCGCGAAAATTTGTGTATAGTGAAACATGTTTTGCATAGGAGTAGCGACATGTTGGATTTTATGCCGACCCGAAACGTATCCGCTCTATTGTCATCGTCGTCATCACGTTGCAGACGGCGGCACATCTTGCCTCCATCTCAGCATCACATGAACTTGTGAAGTGGTTTGTAAACCGAAAATGTACTGAGTGTGCAACATTGACATGTGGTTTCCTTTTACTCGTACTATCACGGTGTTGGTAAAGAATATGGAGGCATCGAATGGGCTACTTCCAAGTGCAAAGAAATCTGCTGGAAGTAACAGAAACTGTGGAGCGAGACTGGACCCGCTAAAGTTGCAAAAATGATTGCTGTGAACCGTTATTTGTCGTCAAAGATCGGATTTCATGAAGTAATGATGGAGCTGTCCCGAATTACACTCTACCTCGAAGAACAGCCTGCTCCTGGGTTACTATACCCAAGCGAAGGAAGAAATTACAAAGAGTTACAGAAAGTTTTTGAAAGCATGGAAAGCGTCTCTTTCAGATCGGACATGTGTCAGCCACGTAATAGTCAAACGATTGCCCCATTGCCTTGTCTGCGAACACTGTTCATTCACGGAGAGCTTGAATTAGCCCACATACAAAGACTACCTTTTCTAAAGCTAAGAACAAGTTGACCTAGTAAAAGGTGTGGATTACCAGAGTTTATGATTTCAGCGATCGTAAAAGAGAAACAGAATATCGTTGCACAAGCTCGCCTGAACCAAAACGAGAGCAGAGAGCTCTTGTAACCCTTTCCCCTCTCATGTGGCTTATCAATGTAACCTCCTTTCTTCGCAGCTTTGCGCTCAAACTACGAGTTGTCAAAAAAAAAGGCAGAGCCAAGGGCTCATTTCTACGGATTTTCGGCAAATTTATTTCAGCAATTGCTATTGCATTACGAGTGGGATTATGGCTATACTGAGTAAAATGACCACGGGGAACCCATTTCCGCAAAGAAAACGTTAGGTTGCCTTGGGAAATTTCGGAGTTCAATTCAGGAAATTAACTTCCCGTCAATTGAAATGAAATAAAAATGTTACCGATATGTGGCAAAAGTTATTGGCAGACAAAAATCCCTTGACCGCATGTCTCTCCGGGGCCTACGTTTTTTACTATGAACTTCTGTCATGGTTGGTGGACCACCCTGTATAACGAACACATTGCCCGTGACAGCAAAGTTCCCTACTACAACTGAGAGTCACAGTACGTGTCTCTGCGCACATCAGCAGTGCGCTGCCGAGTGCTGCCAGTCTGGTGCGTAATTGGGCGCCACCAGCTGATCTCGTTCAAACACAGTATTGTGCTGGCTTGTAAATTCGAATTGCCGGACGTTTTTTAAAAATTTATTTATTTATTCAAATACATGTGACTTTGACGGTAATTTATTTGTGACTTCAATTGGAGATTAGAGTGAAATATTTGGCACAGTGCCTCTGAGCAGCGTAAGATATGCAATCCCGTTAATTCGAACTTCCGGATGACTCTAACTGACGTCCAGGTCCTGGCAAAGCCATGTGTATTTCAGTGGGGGAAGACACCCGGTAATTCGAACTAATGAACGTGTGCACCAGTTCATTAGAACAGTTTGCAGGGCGGTGCCCGACTACGCATCGACTTGGAAGCGCCAGCCTTCGACGGCCTTCCGGGGGGTGCTCTGATGGCATGTCCAGGTCACCTTGACTTATTAAATGTCAAGTTTACTTATTACTTGTGAGTCCATTTCTCATGAAAGCGATACTTCTGCCAGAGGAAAGAGGAGTAAGGAACAAATCACCGTAACAGTGTGCGCAAACGCGACCGGCGTGGAACAATGCCGCTTACTCGTTGTTGGCAAAGCAACAAAGCCTCTCGGTTTTGAGGGGATCAAGGCTTCCTGTTGACTACATAGCAAAGAAAAAGGCAGCAATTCGATATTGTCTTGAATTGGAGATATTCGCGTTCGCGGGGTTCGCGATTGGTTTGGGCTCAACATCGCAAACGACGTTTATAGACTCGCAGCTGAAGAAACAAACGCAAGCGCATATAGGATTATTTTCTATCCTGAGCTGTTTTGATGCTTGTAAATAAATATTCTGGAAAGAAACATCCTCTTATGTTTCCACCATCGTGTGAGCGCGAACGTGTGGCAAGGCCTAGCGAGCCATGACGCATCTCTGATATAGCAAGCATGCGCTACCAACGCATCAAGCCCTCATTCAGAGCAGCTCCCTTTAATTCAAACTCCACTTTATTTGAACAAATCTTCGGTCCCCTTCGAGTTCAAATCAAAGGTTTTGCACTGTAGCATGTGCCATGTTTTGGTTTTGGTCTGAACTATCACTTTAAAGAATTGTACTTTGCAAAAAAAAGCTATGGTTTTCTAGTGGAGGGATCTCTGTCAAAACTTTTGATTAACGTAATTTCACGCGTATTAGCCGCGGCTTATGCACATTTTTTTTTTTTTTCTCACGGGCGCTCTGTGGTTTATCTGATGACTATTTTTCTCTCCTATTTTCCCCATATGCCGGTTTTAACGAAAGGGCCGACAGTGTCTCTGGAACAGCACCGCCCTGCCAATGCATGAACAATGCGTAATGGGCGTGTTCATATTCGAGTAGACTAACCTTCCTGGTCTCTTCTTTCAAGCAGCTTTAACGAAAGTGGTGACAGTCATTCATGCCTTCTGGAAGGCCACTGACTTGTTGATCCATGAAAAACATGCAACAAGGGCACAATCCGATCTTGGTAGAACACTAAACTGACCTCCTTTGTTGTACACCATGCCGACCCTGGAGTATGGACCACAGGGTTTATGGCCTTCTCTATGGTCTCCCTTGTCGCACAAATCAGTCGCATCGTATTGGCCGGGGCTTATCTGCTCAAATTTTCAAAACGTTCCTAGAAACGGGTCCTGCGGTTTATCTGCGGTGCGGCTTATGCGCGTGAAATTACGGTAGTTGGCAGGCAGGGGTCCTTCAGTTATGTTAGCATAGTTTGCTCGTCAACATACAAAGGTTGTACCTTATTTATTCTTATTATTCTTATTCTTATTATTCTTATTATTTATTCTTATTCTGGTTTATTGTGATGTTCACATAGACAGGACATGCATTCACTCTTTCCACATTCTCCCATAATTTGTCATGCACAGTAAGAAAAGGAAAGGAAAATTCCATCCCTTTGTTATGTCGTATGAATCCAGACTGCATATTCTTTACACCAGCCTGCAGTAATGCCTTCATTGTACTGTTTAGGTAAGCAGAACAAAGCGAGCAACTCAAAAGGTGATGAGTATGAATGGCGTGACGAGGAAGGGGACAGCTCGACACGGCGCAAGTAACGCAAAGATGACTGAGGCATGACTTGCCAGAGGGCTCATGCGGAAAAAGACTCTACGTGGTGTCGTGCCTCGACAAAAAACATTTGTGTGCTAGTGATGTGGAAAGTGAGGTAAACAATTTTCTATGTGTCGCCAACTATGGTGTGTTGGAGAGCTGTTGAAGCCTGCACGGAGAGACATTAACCTGCATTATATAAATGCTTTTCCGTGCCACCTTGCAATACACGGGGATCCACAGCCCAGCTGACGGCCTCCCCTGTGCAGTTTAGGACTAGTCGCAATGTAAGAGATCCTATGAGGCTACAATCTTTTGCGTTTGTCTTCTGGTGTTCTTTTATCATGGACTGTGTGTTTTGGTGAATCGTGGGTTGCACCTTTTTGTTTTTTTACTGTCGCCATGCCATATGATCATTCCCTCATTGTCATTAGCGTTTGGGTCACATACTGTTGTTTGGGTATGCAAGAAAAGAAATAAAAGTCTCTCTGAGCACCCTAAGTTGCGCATAGTGGCTGACCAAGGCATGTGTGGCTGTTGACATTTCTACAAAGTCAACCTCGTTTGAATGCATCAACCATGGTCTAGTCCGCAAAAGATTTTCAGCGTGCTCACCATATCAGTTGCTCGGGACTGCCTATGGTCGGAAATGGAGCACAACCCTTCATGTTATCACAATCCATGTGAAAGTCCCCGTTGGCAGTAAATACAAGTTGAGGTTATTTTACTATCAACAGTACCATATTTTCCAGTGTATAATGTGCGTGCTATACATTGTAAAAAATGTCCCGAAGAGGCAGTGCGCATTCTGCACCTGAGATTTTCCTAAGAAGAAAAATTTTTTGAAAAGTGTAAATCGTTCATTTAAGCGTCAGTCTAGCGAAATATGAGGAAAAATGACTGATACACAATTAGCGGAGAAAGGAGTTTGGAATGTCGAGGTAGCAAAGTGGATCCAAGAAGCACAGGATGGCTACAAAGTGTCAGTGATCATTAACCCGTTCCAGAAAGCTAGCGTTGTTAAGAAGGGATGTGAGAAGACCGAAGTCTACTATGCACTGAATCTGTCTGATCAGATTTCCATGCCTTCGATAAATATTGCATCCGTGATGGATCTTACAAAAATAATACCCCTGCCACATGTGCAGGAAAAACTCCTTTAAGTGCTCAGTGAGTTAAGTTGTGATGTCGTTTGTGCAGTGCCACACGGACAATTTTAATGGCATTTGCCTTAATGCCATTTTCTGCTTACTGAGTTTGCCATAATCATTTGCCCATTAAACGTCTACTCTCGCTCCCATTCGTAGCGCGAGTAACAATTTGAGTTTGCATAAAACCACTTTCTACTGTACAACACAATGTGATTTTATAAATTTGAGCTTTGTCAAACATGTTTTGACGGAAGAAGTCTATTACAAATTTTCATCGACAATAGAAAAAGAACTTGACGTGCCGCCATATTGCTTGTTTTGGATGTGGCACGAGGGGGCAAATGCATTAACTGACCATGTTATTCAAAGAACAATTTGATATTATATTGTATTTCAGAGTATTACGTGCATTTTCAACAATATTTTGCTAGTTAAACAATAGTGATAGTTGGGCTAGTTGGGTAAAGTCCATCTTGGATAAGGTCAAAGCGATGGGACAGAAGAGAGTGCTTGTCCTGTGTTCGTCTCTTCTGTCCCGTGGATTTGTGGTTATCCAAGATATTTTACCAGGCTTAATTTTTTAAAGTAGCATAACCTATGTTTTACTTAGTGAGTGGGCCACATCGACATCATGGCATTTAATGTCATTGACATGTGCACGAGATTCGTAAGTACATAATGCCATTAGATGATAATGTCATTGTTCGTGCCCATGTGGCTCAGGTATTACTTACACTCTACGCATGGGCATTGAGTACTGTGGACACTAACGGTGCTGTAGAGTTTACAGTTTGCGTGCTGTACTAACTCCAGTAAGTTCACTCCCATGGTGTGATGTTATGTATGCATCGACGCTCATTGTACTATACATTGGATATTTTCCAAATTCTTCTAATTTTCAAAAAAGGGGGTTAAATCGGTGTACGTTATACACTGGAAGATACTGTACTTTTTCCAGGCTTTTTTATGGACCACAATATACCAGTTGCTATGTTTTGGGTCATATTGATTGAAGTTTACTACCCTATGTGAAGCATGTGCATCATGTGAAGCAGTGGTTCTCTACAGGGTGCACCACAGTGTTCCGCTCTGGTAAGACTGTGGTCTACGAGTACTGGTGTCACATGTATAGTGTGTTATTAGATATGTGTATGCATAATGAGAACATGAGCAGGACAACAGAGGAGAACTTTCTCTGGAAGGGATATCTGCCCAGCATTTTCAGAGAAACCAAAGGTAATCATACAACTTTCACAAGGACATTTCATTGCAGGCATGCATTCAAATTTGTCATTATATATACATAGGGTCTGACTTTTTCGGGATAAACCAGATTTCTCCCCGAATTTCAATCATGTATCACGTCCACTGTTTAGTAGCAGTCTGATGTAAACAACGAGAAATTAGCCGAGACGTGCTACAAACATGGGCGACACAACACGTAAGCCTCCAACGCCCAGAATCATTTAAATCGAACAACTCAGGAAAAAAGTGTGCTAGGATTCGAACCTGGGCCTTCTGGTCAGATATGCTAGCACGACAGCAGGACTTTCTCCTTAGAGTGCCTCATGTACAGAGAGGACGGACAACCAATCACGCTCTTCCCATTCTCTCTTACATCTTACTCACTCATTCAGACACGAGGCAGGGTGACATCATGTACGAGCGGTGTTCAAGTCAAACCGGGACTTTCTGTCTCCTGGCTGTACAAATGACTCGCGCTACTTCGACGACGACGACTTTGACGACGACGTCGTCTATATTTGTATGGGCCGCAGGGCGGCGCAGTTTGGGAGCCACTGGACTAAATGATTTAATTAGATGGTCCTATTGTCCACCCAGCTCCTGAGTGATTAAACGATGCTGATTCAAAGAAATGAGCCTCACCACAGCAGCTGAAGAACAAGATGCACATCCAGAAAGTTCTGTAACATCTAGACGTTGTCCTGGAATCTTTCTCAAGTTTCAGAGCGAAAGACCCATATTTGTTACTGTGTGCGCGTTGGTAGAACGTTGATGCCATCCGATTATTGACACAAGTGCGGTATCCATTAGGGCTCAGATCCCGGGATTTCAGCATAATTCCATGTCCCGAAATCCCAGGATTTCGCAAGGCCATATCCCGGGATTTCGGGATAATAAATTTCGGCTTTTCTTACAACAAATATATGGTGGTACAGCTTGGGACAAAAGCTTACGAAACACGGCACTTGCGTATTTCTTCATCGGAGCGGTCTCGTGCTAGCTATCTTAGAAAGGGTTCAAATATGAAACGGGTGACCGGCTATTCTATCCTTCTCCTAGTAGAGTGTCCACTCCTGTTTGCTGCTAGAGTGTCACGCCAATGGGGAAATTCGACACCCTGGTGTTCCGTAAACTTTTGTCCCGAGCTGTACGAGTGAAAACGAAAGTTCCCCGAAAAATACCATTTGCGGGAAACCGAACCAACCTTGTCGTCCGCGACACATGACAACAACGTTTGCTGCTGACACGTGTGAACCACGCAAGCCATAACAGAGAACAGTCCTCAAGTAACATTAAAACTCCCATGAAATCAGGAGGAGTCTTCCAATCCACAAGGCTACAAAAAATATTGCAGAATCTCTCTTTGTGTTCTGTTGATCCTCACGATTACGTATGTTTGAAAATAAAAAGAGAAAATTGAGACAACCTTTTCAGAAAACGATCGACTTGACTGCTCCAGACCAGAATACAACAGTCACTTTGGATGAATAAACGTCAGGAAGAGCAAAACATTCGCACAAGTGACATTCCCCAGAATACTCCAGCGGATGATGCGAAAAACGTAATTGATTTTAGCGGCCGTGTAGGTAATGTTGCTGAGCGTCATATCTTCTCGTGCACTAACTGCGGGAAATATCCTGGGACGCAGCCACAAGATATTGGATAGCAGACGACAAGAAGAGACTCATTTCATTGCAAAGTAGACATTCCGGTATAATACGCAGGTTTTGCCCCGTGAGCAGGGTTCTGTTGTTATTCGCGTTTTTTTCCCAAGAATGTTCGTGGGGATGACAGAACGATAAAAGAGATAGGGCGCAGACTAACTGGTGCATAATGATGAAGGAACGAATAACCGAGAGTCCCGTGTCTCTCGGTTATTCGTTCCTTCATCGGGATGACAGAAGACGCGCACTATATCGCAATTGATAGCATGGTTGTGCAGGTGGATAGAGTCCTATACGACATCCTGGCGATAATTGCGAAAAAAATCCCGATGGGATCCACATTTCGAAATCCGAGATTGTAAAATCGGCCCGGGATTCTGAACCCTGGTGTCCATGTACACCCGATAGAAACTTCTAAAAGTATACTAATCCTTCAAACCGGGTCTAGCCTCTAAGCAAGACCACAGTGATGGCAGCACATGCAGCTGTGAAATGTGGAGACATGCGCATCTGTTGCATTTACATGTATTTAAGCAAATAAATACTCAGAAACAGCGTTGAAATATAATTATAAATCCGTTTTTCCAAACTATTCCAATACAAAATATAAATACATGTATTTATATTTTAAAATAGTATTTTAAATACAATGTAATTTAATACTGCCCATCACTGCTTCACCGACGATTTGTGCGTCTCAAAGCAAGTTTTCGCTCCTTTTTTCCTTTCTTTTTCCAGCTATTACCGTTGCAGCAGGGAATATACTTTGTACTGGAATGGAAGGTAAATACAAAATGCACCTTCTGTTCCTAGCAAAAGAACCCTAAGTTCATTTCAGAAAATTCAATTTTCTTGCGACAGAAAATTTCTTAGTGGTTGTAAGTCGCAGCAGTCGTAGTAAAAGTTCGCTGAAGATAAATATCGTCGAGCTCATAATTCCCGAACAAGTCGATTCCTTGATAGAATTTTTAAATGAGCACTGAGGTGACCCCCAAATTCCTATTTTTATTTTTCGCCGCGATGTGTTCTGCAACGCATAAAATGAGATCCTGCGAAAGGACGACGAGTACAGGTGACTACAGAGCGCGCGCGAGGCCTCTGTTCCGTACACTTTTAAGAAATCCTCCACTCGTGAAAAGAGTATCGGAGGACGGGGGAGCGTCGTGATGTACAGCGGCACAGCTCAAGCTAAGAAGGAAGGAAAGAGGCATGGGGCCGTCACGCGAGGATCGTGTCGGCCGTGCGCGGCTGCTATCTCAGACTGTTTTTGGAAATTTGATTGCGGGGTTATAATACACCGCTGAGCGAAAATATTTGCATGGTGGCTCCTGATGGATACATGAGTCAGGGTTTCGAGCCATGTTAAAGGGAGACTCGGCACCAAAAACGTGTTGAGGTAACAGTGCGACATCAATCCGTACCCTATGATATTTCAGTGAACACAATTTCACATCCCCAAGTGGCCCAGATGATTTGAAAATGAATATTTTCCTTCGAGTGATTAGGTGCTCCTCCACGGAAAAGCAGTCCAGCAACACTGTGCTTCACCTCACCGGTATTCCTCGTGTACGGCTTTCTGTAGGTTTTGCTGTTACCGCTGGCGAATATCTTAGAGCGAAATCGAGGAAGCAGCTGGTCATCCACGCGACACGAAGAAGTTACAAAGCGCGTGCCCGAAAAACAGCCGGTGGCCCACACGAGACTACCGGTGACGTCACGCATGGTACAGGAGGTAGTAGAGGGAACCTTCAGAAGTTTCGGTTTCGTTTTGAGCTTCCAAGCTCTTTTGGCAACTAACGAGTCCCCGATTGCCAAACCAACTGTATTTCTCATTTCGGAAGGATGTATCGAGGATGTATAGACATTATAATAGTTTCGGATTGTCCCGGAGTCTCCCTTTAAACGTCACATCATTGCTCCTTTAAAGGGACGGTCTCGTACACCCTGGCCCATCCAGAAAGCGTACCATTCGATTCCTCATTGCTGAAAACGTAATACTGTGAATTTGCTCGTCCAGAATCGTCACGGTTATTAAATAAACGAATTAAGTTGATAAGAACAGCGTCAGCACATTGCGATTTCTGTTGGCAACAGCGATATCCGCTACGATGGCAGATCGCTTATTGGGTGAACAAATCGTCTGCTCTCGCGCCTTTTTGCAGCGGTGAGAGCAGACGACTTCCAAAAGGTGTTCGAGGATCACGGCGACGGCAATAAATTTGCTGCATGTGCTCTGGTCAAACGAAAGACGCGTATTGTAAAATGTGGCCGAACAACAATGTCAATACGTCTCGCATTTTCATTTCGAGCGGGAGTTTACGTGGATGACTCCACCTAATAAAGGCGGTTGACGCTTATTTACTAACTTGTCTCGTATAGTTCGGTATTTTGAGCACTTCTAGTTCGTCTTACCTGCGAAAAGAATATTCCGTATGGAAGTGGTGGAAACGTAACCCGTGTGTATAACAACTCTTTTGTCGACGACAATGTGACGAAAATGGATATAGAAAAGCACCTGTTGGGTGTCACATACTCGAAGCATCTTCAACAAAAGGTCTGATTGTCACACGCGTGCGTGTACTCCGCACGTTTCGTTCACGATGCATATGAGGTAAGAGACGTTCTGCGAGCACGATATGTATGGGACCCAGCTCAAACTAAAAGATGTCGACCGTCACGGAGTCAACTGTTAGTGACAACGGTGTCCAAAGAACTGGATACGCGCAGTATTGAAATGTAGGTATTACTTTGTTGATAATAGCCAAAAGTGATGTATACAGAAATTGTCGGCACTGCACGAAACGGCAGTCCCGCGTACCTAGGTAGTATTGCGAGAAGGAAGTGCTTGATCCAGCAGGCTACATCAGTTTGTTTTGCATATAGCCTCTCTAAGGTATTATCCCTACCGGAGCAGTATATCGCCAAACTATGCTCAATAATGTTGTCTTGTACCCTTTCAGTAGCTGACACTAACTGATGAGAGTGGCACTCCTTCCTGTGCCAGAATCAACACCTACTAATGAGTACACAAATATAACAACTCAAATTCGCAGGCATCACAGCTCTATTTAATTTTTCCCTGCACATTGCTGATGTGGGAAAAGTATTGCATAATATAAATATGTAAGTTATATCCACAAATCAGTGTTGTGATTACATGATGTTCAAGCAGCAAAAGCCAAGACAACCTTGTTGACAGGACAGGACGACAAGTTGCTCAGAGCTTGCTGCTTGAACATCATTATGACTACCCGATACCAACAACCCAATTTTAACACAATTGGTCAGTGCTGTGGACGTACATTACAATAAGGAACAATAAAAGATGACTACATAAACACTCAACTTCCGCAACCTTTATATTCAACGTGCTGGACATGTTAGTCTGCAACCCCTGATATCGAATCAAAATGTGAGCCAGTATGGGCTCATGAACACACCGCTGTAACATGAGCAAAAATAAGCCAGACAACATGTAAACATGTTGCAAACCGCTGTTCCATCTTGCACATTTGTCATGCACATCTAGGTGCTTTTGATATTTTTTAAACATTTCCACATTCCTATTCAACATGCTGGACATGTTAGTGTGCAACCTCTGATATCGAATCAAAATCTGAGCCAGTATGGGCTCATGAACACACCGGTGTAACATGAGCAAAAATAAGACTGACGACAAGTTGCAAACCGCTGTTCCATCTTACAAATTTGTCGTGCACATCTAGGTATTTTTCATATTTTTTAAACATTTACACATGTTTCGTATTCAACGTGCTGATCATGTTAGTTTGCAACCCCTGATATCGAATCGAAATGTGAGCCAGTATGGGCTCATGAACACACCGGTGTAACATGAGCAAAAATAAGGCTGTTCCATCTTGCACATTCGTAATGCACGTCTAGGTATTTTTGATATGAAATATTATAATCATCAATGATGATAAGGGCTTATTCGATGCAGAAGCATGGTCTTTGATGCAGATATGTTGGATGGTCCTGAAAAGGGCTTTTTTTTTCATAGGCCAGGGGTAATTGAAGACGTTGACGTAGATCAGGTTATCCTTGATTTTGTCATTTGCTCCAGGTGTAATGACATGAATGGAAAGCCTTCACTTATCACGTTGACAACCTCCTGCCGCTTGCGGGAATGGATAGAGAGAGCAGCTTTTTTCAGCAGTCTATCCAAGTTCTGATACATATGACGAAATGCCCAAGTCTGAAATTTTGCATGACGTACCATGAAACACACATTTTTATATGCAAATAAAAAGCTGCGCAACAAAAACAAACCTTACAACACCTTTCAGGAGAATACAACACCATGTGTACGTGACGGATCGAAACAGGTTCCGGATTGTGCGCACAACGCTGGTATTGGCGAGCAGTGGCTACACACACACCTGCAATGTTTGTACAATTTAGAATGGTGTCACGATCAGGCGGAACATATATACGCAAAAAAAGTGCGCTTTTATGGATGAGTCTTACCCGTCAATCGATTCCGAATCATCCACTACTTTCACTGGCTAACCACGTTGTTGTGGCAAAGGGTCAGTAGCTAAAGGTTCATCGACGTCCCCGGTTCTTCAATCGATCGGCGCCGATGAGCTCATCTTCACCGCTTAGTGACAGGGACCCGTCACTATCGCTAAATTTGCTATCAGACATTACGACGTCGCGCGTGACAACTTCCAAGCGCAAAGCGCATACACCTCCGACTGTATTGTGCATTGCGCTTCGGTCGCCCAATGGGCGACCTGCCACCATAAATACCATAACCACGTCACATGTGACGTTGCATGAGAGGGAGTTGAATCCAGCTGCGACTTCCGTCGTCTGCAGTCACGGCATATTCCTTCCAATTTCTCGAAATCCACTTCGTTGTTCTGGTTGAAACTTCGCGACTGTGTTTCTGTAGCACTCTTGAATATAATTTCAGCAAAGTTTCGGAATCGCTCGATCTGTACGAGACCGTCCCTTTAAGGCTACGGTCTCACGGTAGCCATCTTGAATTTACTTCCGGACTTCCTAAGGCGGGGCGCCACCGTCGCGGTTTCCGTGGATGACCCCGTTAGGGAGAAACGCGCGTGGGACAGCTGCTGACTGGACCCTTTGACCTTGAGTCTCTTCTCTATGCTATTGTACCCGGTGTTTATACCTGTGTAGAAGGGACGATTGTCTCGTAAAAGTCTTCTGAAACGGTAGTAGCTCATAAGCACCAAACGCTCAAAACCTCCAAACGCTCATATGCACCGAAAAAAAGTTGGTGGTTTTGAGCGTTTGGTGGAAATGAGCAGGAGGGGAGAAGCTGCTCATAAGCACCAAACGTCCAGAACATCCGAATGCTCATATGCACCGAAAGGCGGGGGACCACAAAGACCGGATCTTCCTCTCCCGCATTTGGAACTAGGTCATAGGGTGAGAAAGGTGGAATGAATGGCGACTACCAAGGCCGCTTAGTGTGTCAGTTTGAAGTTTATGTAACAGCTTGGTCCTGCTTGTATGTAGTCAGAACGAATTTTTATGGAAGTTTATTTTCATCTATCAAGTGAGTCAATGGGTGTTTGAACGCCGTAGTGCCCGCCCATTTGGTCGAACGCCGTTTGGCCAAATGACGTTTGATCGAAGGCGTTTGATCGAAAGTCGATTGATCGACGCCGTTTGTTCGAAAGGAGTTCGAAACTGCATGCACTGTGTCATCCGCACCTAAGTGAACCCGGACATATGTTCGGAGGGGACCACGCTCTTTGTTGCTACAGCCCTGGGAGCCGAGTGCCTTTCGAGCTAGAGTCAAGTCTTTTGTCCTAGGCTGCCTCCATGGCTATGAAAATGAAGTTCAAATTGAAATCCATAAACGAGAAGGCGCTATTCGTTCTGGCTACAGTGAACACTCGTTATTATGCCCATGGTCGTTCCCGAAAATTTTGGTCATAATGCGGAATTGTCATATTAACGAGAGGGATTTGCAGAGCTTTCACTGCATTGTTCCCCAGGTGCATGGTCGTAAAGCGGGTATGTCAGATTATCGGGGGTCATATTAACGAGGGTTCACTGTACATACAAGCAGGACCAAGCTGTTACATAAACTTCAAACTGACACATTAAGCGGCCTTGGTAATCGCCATTCATTCCACCTTTCTCACCCTACGACCTTGTTCCAAATGCGGGAGAGGAAGACCCGGCCTTTGTGGTCGTCCGCGGAGGAGGAGGAGGAGGAGTGTCGTTGGGAGGAACCCGAGAGGTCTGCCTGCCTGATTAGGCGGCATGTTTCTCGGGAAGGGAAAGGTGGTGGAGAGGAGGAGAGGGAAGGGTGAAGTGGAAGACCGAGCGGAATCCGCTCGGGGGGAGGATAGCTGCGTCCAGGGGAACTGTGCCGGCATACGCCTATTACACATCTGAGGGAAACCCAGGAAAAACCCCAGACGGCACAGCCGGCCCGCGGATTCGAACCGCGGACCTCCCAGTCTCCAAGCGCACGCGTTACCGCTGCGCCACCGGAGCTGGTGTGGTCGTCCGCCTTTCGGTGCATATGAGCATTCGGATGTTCTGGACGTTTGGTGCTTATGAGCAGGTTCTCCCCTCCTGCTCATTTCCACCAAACGCTCAAAACCACCAACTTTTTTTCGGTGCATATGAGCGTTTGGAGGTTTTGAGCATTTGGTGCATATGAGGCACAACCTTCTGAAACTGTCGTGCAAGACGGCGAGTTGATTTTCGTGCTTTCGTGTTTTGAGTAGCACGGGGGTAGCTGTTGCGCGCGTAGCGTGTGACGAAGACTGTGCAAAATATAATATATTTGAGATATATAAAAATATATATCTCAAATGCAAAATGGTCACACAACCGTCGTAAAAAATGGACGCAAATACTAAATAATTGCAGTCAGCTGTGAAGAGTCTGTTCACGTGCCGATCGGTAGCAGTTTTAGCTCAATACAGCTTACAGAAACAGGATTTCTTGAAATGAATTATGAAATTACCAGTTCTGTTGAAACTAGAAGTTCAACTCACAGTGCGCGCACAAAATGATAAGAATCAAAGGAATGGCATAACCGAAGCAAAATAGGGAAGTCGACAATTATACGCTATGTAACCTGTCCGTATTCGGCATAGTAGCGGCTGTGGCTAGTAGTAGATGAAGATAACTTCTTTTTTTTTTCTATTTGGCTGCGATTCGTGTTATCGCTTTGTGAGATGACGAGAAGTGTGATCTTTCGCCACGAAATGTGGTCATTTCACTAGTTTATTTCAGTCGCCTCCATCGCATTACGCGGCGCTGATTGCCCACAGTTTGTCGTGAAACGATCGTTGTACTTGCGAGTAAACGGAGGATCCGTCTACAGACTTCAGAGTTCAATCCAAGAAATTGCATTTGCATTGCAGGATAGTTATCGTGCGACAAAAATTCCTCGTAGCAAAATGGATGCGACAGCACTCCTTCCCCTTGCCTACACAATAAACATTTACCGCCGTATTCTTGAACAAGCCTTGACTCGACGCTCCGCCTCGACTCCAACGAGTGAAGGAAAGTGGCGCTGTTCCACTCGAAGAGCTCATGCGTTTCATGAACCCGCTTCGAGGATTCCTCCGCCAAGGCGCTCCTCGAGAAACCGTCCTCGAATAAAGCTGTAGTCTCGTCCCCAGCCGTCTTTCGGGACCACTCGAAAATGTTAATTATCGTGCTTAAAACACACTTATGGCATGAAAAATAAATGTAATTCTTTACTTTATTTCGACCAACGTGCATTACAAATACAAACAAAACACACACAAAACACAACAAACGTGGCACAAAACACAGTCGATGGACCCAGCGAACGACCTGTCTTCCGCCATGACACCAGCCAAACTCGAGTTCAGGAGCGTTCTCGAGGTAGCACCGATCTTACCTCGATATTTTCGAGGAATGCACGGAGGAATTCCTCCACTCGGGGAGCGTTTCGAGTCAAGGTCGATTTATGAAACGCAAAACCGGCCTCGAGGAGCAGCTCGAGTCGAGTTTCGAGTCGAGGCTCGTTCAAGAATACGGCGGTTAGAGTGGTGCCCCCACCTTCCAATGCTCCGGTTCTTCGTTCAGTTCCCCCACACGTAGAAAACAAAGAAACTATTTGAAAAAAAAAAAAAAGGAACGAGACAAAGACGCGTGTGCTCTGGGGAAGGGGATTGGCTTTTATTCTTTTCTCTCTGGGCAATAGTATTCACGCCTAGCACTGACAATTGTTTTGTAACAGCCTGCTTTCCGCCCCTAACAGGCTTCGGTGTCATAGAAGTTGTCAGTGGCACTGGGAGACCGAAGTTGATTCGTCATGCGCAGCGAAGGGCGCAATTGTTATGATTCGAGCCTATTATGATAATCGCAGTTTCATTGTGATAAGTATTATAATAATAACGAATACAGTTCTATATGCCATTTGACAGCAGGGCTGCTTGTCCGTCGCGTAGCGAAAAGATTGCAACGAAACAGCTGTTGTACGAAATGCCGCAAACGTTCATTGTACACGCACGCATTGCTTACTAGGGGCAAAAATAGGATGCTACGATTTTTAGTTCTGTCCACAACAGTTGTTTCGATCCAAAGCCAATATGTTACTCTGTGGAAACCTTGCAAGAATGTCAGAAATACAAGCGAAGAGACACTCAAGAGCCAAACTCTTTGTTGCGTTCCCCTGTGATTCTCTCTTACAATGAGACATGAGATACAACAACTGAAGTAATGTCAACGCGTGCGTATTCTCGTTGTTTTTCCTCGGTCGTTCGTCCTGTGGCCATGTGTCACGTTGACCCGGTTGCAGCAGCACAGTGGATGCCAATCTCCCGTGAGGTGGTCTATTTCCAGGTCTCGCGTAACGGACTGTTACACTGGTTACACACTGGTCATTTCAGATCTATCCGCTGCGCCGTGGAGCACTACGTAGAAGGTAAAGAGCATGTTGGTTGGAACTCATCAAAGGAAGACGTCACCTTTGTCGAGAAACACGCCCCCGGGTAGCGGTAGGGAGGATTTGTGTCAAATAAACCTGGGTTGCTAGTTGAACGCCGTCCGTGTCTGTCGTGTTTGTGTTCGTTCACCACGATGCGTCGCCGAGAAAGCACGAATTCAGCTGAAATCGCCCGCAGAGCGCTGTCGTCACTTCCGCACTTCGTTCGCAGACCATGGCGCAGACGATATCACCAGGGTTCAACTGATTTCGGTATTATCGCTGCTGAGTAGACTTTTCATGCTGCTCTCATTTGTTCTGAGCAACGACCGCTCGTCAAAAACGCTTAGGAAACGTTCCTGGGTGGGTTTCTGCGAATCTGCAGTTGTGAATGTAGAAAGGAGCGTGTAAAAAAGGGAAAAATAGATTTCCCCCATTTCCTGTCTTTTTTCTTTTTTTCGCTAATAGAAAAATCGGGAACTCAGACTCGGTGAAAAGCATGGCGACAAATGATGCGCAATGGTTCTTTGTGCTTTGTTTCTATGATGTTGTTTTACGCTTGATACACATAACCAACCAGCCAAGCAAATACAGTCGACACTAGTACGAGAATACAGTAGCATTTTAGTAGTTATATTATTTTTCTCTTTGGAATACAGCGTACTGAGGAACGTAGACCGGGACAACGTCACACGCGAAATTGATACATTAGGGAAACGGCACAGGGAAATGTGACGGGGTTTTCATTTCGTCATTTCGACTGGGACATTTTACCCAACGCCGTTTTCATCGAACGCCGATTTATCATCCCTTGCCTTTCGTCGTCCCTCGTCTCGGGATTTTACTGTCACGCAAAGACAATTCTCCAAAGCATCGGGGTGCACAATCGGTTATGAAAAGCAGAAAAGCGTGAACGCAAATACAAGAAAACGTACATCTGGTAAAAACGTCTGTGATCTTGTCAGCCTGCTGGCCGGCATCAGCCCCACGCCATCATCATGTCTTCATGTGCGTGTGTTGTTGTAATCTTGTATTTTGGTTCGTTAGAACGGATGCCCGGAAATGTTTTCTTCCCTGTCCCGCAATAATTATACTTTTAGCCACTACACGAGGAGTTCCTCGTGACATTCGCACTTTAGGAATTAGCTAACTCTGAAATTAGCCGCAGGAATACCGCTGGTAGCCTGAATAACGCGGTCAGTCGGGGACATTTTTGGAGCGGGAACGGGACATTTCGGTAAGGAAGTTTTGGTGTACGGACTTTTTTTTTTTTTCGGGGATATTGTTTTCTACAACCATTCTTCGCTGTTTGCGAAGACAACGCCGATAGCTACTGTCATAATAATAATAATTCGAGGCTTTACGTCGCGAGACAACTGCGATCAGTTACTGTCATGAAACAGGTTCTCCGTTCATGGGCTTATCCCCTTTACTATATACTGAGCCTATACTGAGATTATGACAATAACGTGAAGGTAATGGCAAATGCTATGAGCACGATATGGAGAAATGCAACGAAATAAAAGCAAGTTTCTCACAGACACGTAGCTTATTGACGTACTGTCAGTGTGACTTCCCTGAGAGGAACATGCGACGCATATGACACGCTACTGCTATTTCCTTTTCATGTTCACTCCCAAAATCGAAAATTCTCTTTCCACACCCAAGGTAATCGAGTATAGCTTTAGAGCAGGTTTGCTAGCCAATTTTAGATAGCTTTTAATTATGACAGCCAAGCACTCATAACGTTGTACTCGCGCGCTTTAGCCCGAAGAGGAGAAAGCCAGTTCGCCGCGTGACTCAGAAGAGGCACCCGAACATATGTATGTATATCCAATATCTTGCACATCCTCGAAGGAGGAGAAGCAGTCGCCAAGTAAAGATGCTCCAGAGCAGTCGTGTGTTTTGAGCATCTAGACGAGCGAGAAGTTGTGTAGCGGACGCCGGACGACGACAACGATGGCCACGCGCGTGGAGCACCCGCTTCTCAGTTCCACCGGCGCGGTCGTGGAGATAGGCCACCGTCATCGCCTCTCCGTGGCATACCATCATCGCCGGCCGGGACTCATGTAGAGGAAGACCACCGTCCTCTACATTTGGTGACCCGCACGAAGAACATCACGTCCGGAGCAATTCGGCCCTTCACCATTCCAAATTTTGCAACAGTTTCAGTGGCATGGTGCTGAGCACCCCATCCTGGAAGCCTCTCAACCCAACGACGCCCTGCGTTCACGCAACGACCAACTCAACTGCGACTCGACTCCTTCGAACCGTCTCATCCACACGCCACGAACTGGTCACATTTCCAAAGGCTTCTTCTGCTCGGCAAGACCACAGCTGTCCTGCAGACGCCGTATTGCGAAGCACATCCCTCCGGCACACACGCGCGTCACAGATTGAGCCGCCTGCACTCCTACCGCATCTCGGTACTCTTCACTCCTCTTCTCACGCTCCTCACTGCCGGCCGCGACACTCGAGCCTTGCGCTCACCTGCCGGTCGCGGCAGTCGCGGCAGCCGACGCCTTTGCACGCTTCAGCCCGTCTCGGCACCTCACTCACTCCACCTGGGACTCTCGAGCTTCGGCTCCCGTGCCGGTCGCGGCACCCCAGAACCACGTCACCGAGCGCCTCACTCTCTCTCGCTCGTCTCTACCTGATGGATCGCTGTTCCCGTCTTCATCCTCTGTGAAATGCCGCCAATGTGTGCCGTGCCCCTGTTCGACCACACGTCACCACGTCTGCACGTCTACCACGGTCGCCCTCAACTGCAGCTTTTCCCAGACGCGTTACCTGGACTCCAGCTCTTGCGATGCGACGCTGGACGACGACAACGATGGCCACGCGCGTGGAGCACCCGCTTCTCAGTTCCACCGGCGCGGTCATGGAGATGGGCCACCGTCATCGCCTCTCCGTGGCATACCATCATCGCCGGTCGGGACTCATGGAGAGGAAGACCACCGTCCTCTAACATTGAGCACGCGACCATTAGAATATCCCGCGAAACGTTCGTCCTGAGTGTCAGCTGGATAGACTGCTTGGAGGGGACCTTGCCCCAGCATGATTAAAGTTCCCAGGAGCAGACATAGCAGTGGGGCAGACACTCAAGCCCCCACGTAGTTGTGTTAGTGTATATCACACAAACAAATGTCGTTGACTAACAACGCAGTGTGGGGTTGGTATGACATTTCAGACGCGACGGAGCTACGGCAGACGAGGACAATACGGAAAAGGGCTGTGTGGTGCCGTACTGTCCTCGTCTGCCGTAGCTCCGTCGTGTCTAAATGCCGTTGATCACACATTTTCCGCGGCACCCTTTTTCTTCTTGTCTTGATGGGAAAGTTATGCATCAACTTGTACAACTTCAGCAAGGTGAGTTGCATTGTTGCATTTTTGGTGATACGATATGCCATGGAAAACAGTTGACATGGGTACAGAAATACCATGTTTTTATTTTTATTTTACTAAGTTATTTAACTGACTAACTACTAACTACCACGTTTTTGTGGCTTCATAAGAAGAACTATTAGCTGGGAAGCCACATACGTAAGGACGCGTACATTTTCACTTGCAAGAGGCAAGGACGTCGGCAGATGGAAGGAACGTTATACGGAAGGTTTTCGAGATCGTGCAATGCGAAAGACAAGAATACATAACACAGAAGTAGTCCCACAGCATATGCCTAATCTAATTTTATGAATCCCCCTCCCCCCCCCCAAAAAAAAGGTAAATTTTGTCAAGATTTGCTGTTTCTTGTTCTATCTCTTTATTTTGTTTTTCTTTTTGCCATAAAAAAAGGATTTGACCGACAAAATCCCCTTGCCTACATAACGAATGTTTATCATGGTGCAGACGGTACCTGAATTCAGTCATACGCGTTACATTACGGCACACACGTGCGTGATTCGGTGACGGTTTTTTCTTTTTGTTTTTTGCGTGTGTTGCTGGACACGTTTCCTTGTCGACAGACAGTGCTGTGCGTAGCGGCGCTACTAACACAGCAGCTCTTTTCGCTACTTTTTCAGTAGCGGAGGAGCGCTCGCGCTAAATTTCTAACCAATAGCGGAAAAATAATTCCCGCTACAAATTTTGGTAACGTGTCCGATGCTGCTACCGCTACTTTAGTGGGCAAGACAAAAGAAGTAACTCGTATTCCACGCCATTTCACTTCGACAAAGTATCCGTGTCACAATCCGGCATGACCAAAGTGATATTTTCTAATTTCTGTACGCTCTTATTCTGCCTAGAATAAAGTTCAGAGCTGGTATCGATATTTTTCGTGCTTATTGTTCCTGCATAAAACAATATTTTATTGTCTAAGCGTTGTGTGGGCTCTACTCATCATGGTTACGTGTTCGTCATAAAAAAATATCTTACGAGGCAGCTTGGCAGTAGCGCCGGTACATATTTCCTTCCGGTAGCGGTACCGCGCTACGTTTCGGAATGAGTAGCGGCGTTTCAGAGGAGTAGCGAATAGCGGTACTCCGGTACATAAGTGCCGACCGAAGGGACAGGACGGAGGCAAGCTGGTGCATAACCCGGTTCCTTCAGTTCGACTAGAAACAATGAAGCAAAAAATATAAAATAAATAAAGGAGCAACACGAAGAAGCGTGTGTTTGGAAGACGGAAGAGAATTAGCTCGTAGCCTTTTCTGTGTTCACATTCATTGCCTAGCAGTGACAATTCTTTTGTAGGAGCCTGCTTGTTGCCCCTAACAGCTTTATCTAACACGCAGGATGCCAGTGACGCTTGCAGTAACCGAATATGATTCAGCATGCGCGGCGAGGTGTGCAACTGTTCAAACGTATTGCGATAATTAGGTACATTACGATAATTATGTTGATGATACCGATTACAGTTTTATATTCCCTTGAGACCATGGCTGCTTGCGCACCGAAGATAGTGCTGCACGAAATGCTACAGTCGTTCATTGTACCGCTAGATTTGGACCACAGGCACACTACACGCACGTATTGCTCTCTAGGCGCAAACATAGGGTTCTACGATTTTTAGTTCGTTCACAACAACGATTATGAGCCAAGGCCAGTATGTTAGGCCGAGGGCACGTTGCGAGAATGCGAGAAAGACAAACAAGGAAGCACACAAGAGACACGTTTCGAAGCCTTATGCGTTCCCTCATGATTTTCTTTTACAATTAGACAGGTGGTACAACAACCGAAGGAATGTGAACGGGCGCGCTTTCCCATTATTTGTCTCGGTCTCGCCGTGTGCCATGCTAACCCGATTGCAGCAGGTCAGTGGCAGAGGTGGGGAAATTACTTTTATTTTGTAATGCATTACATTACTCATTACCTTTTGGATATTAGTAATGCATTAGTAATGTCATTACTTTAACGAAGTAATGGCATTACTCTGGCATTACATTTACATTTTAGGGCATAAGCCTCAAAGATGCTATGCATAAGTTTTTCCCTTGCTTTTTTTTTTCTGTAGGCAATAGCCACCCGAGTATCCCCAAATTGGTGCCACTAAATCCCCGCAGAAGCGAGTCTGATAGGCAAAAACTATCGATAAGATTTATTGCAAATGCCTTTTCTAGCATAATGGAGCCGGCGGATGAAGTCCAGCCTACGGAAAAACTGGCAGAAGAACTATACCTCTGACAGCACAAGAGAAACTAACACGGGACCATACCAAAACAGTGAATCACTACAGCAATAATTACGTGTTACCTTCATAGAGGCTATGTTTCTATTTCAGTGATTATCCTTTACTCTAAATGTACACAGGAGAAAATCGGTGATATCATCATGTAGACACTTGTGACACACACCGCCGGCTGTTGAACGCTTGCAGAATTCCCCAGGCCGCGCCTTTCTCTTTCCATGTTGCCCTGTGCTCATTGTTAAAGGCGGGTTGAAGAGAACCTGGATGTTCCAAATCTTTGCGTGGCGCAATGAACATTCGACAAAAGTAATGCCACCCTGCATTACTTAGTCGGAATGTAATGCATTACCATTACTCATTACTTGCTGGCAAAATGTAATTAATTACCATTACTCATTACTCAAAAGTAATGCATTACTCCCCACCTCTGGTCAGTGGTCCGAAATCTCGCGCAAGTTGGTCTATTTCCTGCTCTTGCATAACGTACTCAAAGCGTTAGAAGACTTTTGTGGGAGAAGAATACAACTTTTCACGATACCGCGGGACGTTGGAGAAGGTAAAAAAAAAAAAAAAACAAGACGAGAACATATGGTGAGACTAAAGGAATGTACGGGTCAAATTTCAGGTATGTTAGTACAGGCATTGTGATATTGCTATGAACATGCCCATGCTGAGTTCATCGTACTGCGGAAGCGGCCATTCGCTTGGCGAGGGTAAAAAAACGGGATTAGGCAGTGAGGCAACTGTAGCAAACATAGAAAAAGAGGAGATGGAACACAGCCATTAGAAATTCGTAAATGCATATATTGTTTATGATAACATCCGGGTCGACCTGAACCGCATCACATCGTACGCTCTTGGATAGCCGCAAGTGAAAGTTGGCACCACTGTGGTAATCTGAAAAAGTCAAAATGCACAAAAACTTGGCAATGCTCCCATGGGCAGAAATGAAATATCGAAGAGAGATACACAGCAGAAGACAGTTCCAAACCTAGAGAACGCTGTCCATCCTCACACTTAGACTCCTGTGCTGTACCTCAGACTATCAACAAAAAAACAAAAAAAAAATCATCGGGGGGAGTCGTAATACAGGTGCTTCTCAGTCCTGCCCCCAGAGTCAAGGCAATGACACTAGACTAAGACCACTGATGCCTAAGACCATACAAGGAGGGCAAAGGCCACAGTTTGAATTGCCTACGGGGAATAACAAATAAATAAGAGCAAGCGCACTGCACCAGTACAAAGTTACAATCACTTGGTTACAACTTACCGTTTCTCTCTCGCCAGCCGCCGACGCAGCTTGCGGACTGATTTCCAACCGCAACTCCACGGTTTCCGAGGATTCTTGCACGGCCGTGTCATTGCCGCGCGTTTCCAGTTAGTGCGAAGCGGCAGCAGCAACGATACTATGAACGTGCAGCCTACCGCAGTACCAACAGTTCAAATCAGAACACGACAGTCAGCACCTGTCAACACGGCGTGAATGAATGCGTCCCGCAGCACAGCGGCGGCACAGCCAGAGCAGTACGCAACCAACGTGACGTAACCACGTAACGAACACAAGTGACGCAAGCGCCACCTTTCGCAGAATACTGGAGTTGATCACACGGTAGTTACATGCTCCGCCACGATGTGGCCACCGAAAATCCTGTATAGTTACGGTTTGGTCGGAATGTTTTGGAATGGCTTGGGAACGTAATAGACCTCTACCTGTTTGTAAACAAATGACGTCATAATGTTCGACAGCGCCACGAGTTTGGTAGAGTTGAACTACGTTCAAAGCTAGAGGCGAACAAGGTCGCGCCCGAAAGCCACGGTCTTGAGGGGATTACGATGGTCTCTGAAAAGGACGCGACCTTCGGTCCTACTTATCTTTCAACAGGAGGCAGCGAACAATTGCTCATTCGTGGAACTCAGCTCTCCCCTTCCGATCTGTTTTGGTTTCGGTGTGTCTACCAACGTCATGATGACGTTTCTCGGGTAGAGGTTTATAACCTGCGCTGTGCTCTTCCAATCATGCTGAAATTTTCAGCAATTGTTTTGCGCATAATTACCCATCCACTGCCACTTCTATGCTGGTGTGGTGACATTAGAACACCTCGAAACAGAAAGCCAAAGAAAGGCATTTTTTCATGTTTTTCTGAAGGCGCTTCCGGATTATCGGCGTCATATATCAATAAGAGCGAGACGGTCCACCCTCCACGTATCACAGAACAACACAACGCAACAAATTGTGCGCCGCTATCTGCTCTCCCTTTTGCACCAGTTTCGTACAAAGACCACCCATAATCGGATATATTGGCATGTTCCAGGCCTTATGGCGACGCAACCGCATGCCTGGCCGAAAATCGGAAGACGGTCCCCCGAGTCAAGAATCGTAGCTTCCGAATGGCACCAGTTTCACCACCAACAAACGAAAATGAGAGCTACAGGTCTGGTACAAAGTTGCCTCTTTTTAAGAAGGGAGTGAGACCATAGCCTTAAGGTAATGGGAGTAGATAAGGTATGTCAAACTATTTGTGTGGCAACATGTTGCACGTGCCGCAGGGTAAGGCTGCGGATAATTTTGACCCCCTGGGATTCTTTTGACGACGCCGGAGTCTCCGGCACACGGTGTTAGAATTTTGGTGAAACACCCTGTATGGCACGGTTCTTATCGATTCGTTATAAAGAAATACGCCCACTGCTCAACACACATACATGCACAATCCATCTGCATGGAAGAATGCATGTTCTGGTATAATCCCAACCGAAAGTCCCTAGCTGGAACCTGTTGGAAATTCAACTGGTTCCACATTAAGAGGTTTTATATGGTGCGCCGAGAATTCGGCGCACGCTAAAGAACCCTCAGGTGGGCAAAATTAATCCACAGACCCGACCACTGTGGCGTCGCTCATGATCACAGTTGTCTCACGACGTAAAGCCACGAATTATTATTAAGAGGTTTATAGAACAATTCGCAGCTGGAACCACCTGGATACCCTCCTGATGGATGCAGCGGGACCAACCTTGATGGATCTACTTGGACCCTGCTCCATCTGAGGTTGACTTCAAGTGGAGCAGGGTTCAGAATGGCACTCACACGAACACATGATTCTGGGTTAACGGCAAAATATTTATGCCATATTAACTAAGTATAAGAAAGCTAATACCCCCGGAGTCTTTACGACAGGAATTTGAATCCTTGAAGG
Organism: Ornithodoros turicata; assembly: GCF_037126465.1. Lineage (NCBI taxonomy): Eukaryota > Metazoa > Arthropoda > Arachnida > Ixodida > Argasidae > Ornithodoros > Ornithodoros turicata. Next base: position 44,366,702 of record NC_088206.1, on the reverse strand, counting down.
AAAGCTTCGGAACTCACCGAGAATTCGACACAGATGGGTCGAAGACCAACACTGCGGCGTAGTGTGCCATGGTAACGGAAGGGGATTCTCTGACACACTGGCTGGACAATATACCCTACCCATTTTCAGTGCGGAGGTTCCTGCCATGATTTTAGCTCTTCGTTTTATCTTGTAACGCCAGAGGAAATCGTCCGTTATCTACATTGATTCACTCAGCTGTTTGCAAGCTGCCATAAGGAAAGAAGGTTTCCATGTTCTGCTGTGCTGGGTGGGGATCCCGGGAAACGAAATGGCTGACCAAGCTGCTGTGGCCGCTCTCCACAACAACATTCTTCCAGGTGGAGCTCCCTTCCAGGATTTGAAGCTAGCGCTCGTAAGAAGCATTGCTTGTAAATGGAAACAAGTTTGGAGGGAACAGATGGAAAATAAACTTCAGTTGGTTAAGCCAACAGTAGGTAAACGGTGGTATGGCATGAAAAATCGTTTCAACGAGGTTCTCTTGTGTTGGGTATACCTTCGCAACTCATAGTTTTTGCTTGCTGGGGGGGAATCCCCCATGGCTGTGCGCACTGTGACAAACAGATTTCGCTGCTTCATACACATCACTTGCCCTCTTTATGAATGCCATCGGCAGCAGCACTTTCGTGAACTTTATGCATATTGCCTACAGCTTCACCCAGTCATGTTGGTGGGTGATGAACGCCCTCATTCCTTTTGAAAGAATATACAACTTTCTTAAGGACACGGGGTTTTTAAACTTCATATGATGTAAAGAACGAGAATTGGCCAAGTTGTTTCAATTCATATGATGTTGACAGGTTCAACGCTGAACATTCTGTTTTGCTTCACTTGTCTGCACCATTCCTTGACCTTTTTAGACTTCATATGACAGTTGACAGGTTTTACTGCTCAACGTTTTGAACATCAAACTCAGTAGTGCAGTGTTTTACTTCTCCGACATTCCTTGGCGCATTAGAGCCGTCGTCGCTCATGCGCCAGTAAAACCTATCTCATCATCATCATGAGCAGACCGTTTCGGAAGGAGAGCTCTCTTGGGGACACATCGTGAGCAGCGACGATATCTTGGAAGCTCAGAGGACTGACGGCCTTTGTCAGCGGATGTCAAGTTGACTGGAGATCCGGTAAACACCAAAGACGCTGAGAAGAGGTACGACTCCTACTATCTGAGTAGTCGCGGTTATATGAACCCGAAAGAAACGGGTCTAGTTATCTTATTGCACCTCCTCACATCAATCCTTCTAGAAGATTAGTTGGCACGGCCAGATGGGGGATGATTCGCAATAAACCAACCCGACCCGTTTCTGTCGCGTTCGTGTAACCGCGGCTAGTGAGTATGGTATGTCAAAAGTCTAAACCACGTGGAGGGCATCCACCTGACTTACTTCAACCGATTGTTAGCCAGAAACCATGGCAGAAACTTATCCCAGAAGTCCCAGTGGTAACCAATATCTGTTAGTTGTTACACATCACTTCACGAAGTGGCTTCAGCTTTACCCGCTGCAGAAACTTGTGTCAGCTCAGATCCGGCACCGGCTGCTGCACATCTTTTCCCGGTTTGGATTCCCGAACCAGCTCATCACCACCCACACAACCAAGGCGCATCCTAGGGACGTCAGCATGTCGCCAGCCGGACAATCAGATATCCATAAGACGTCCCGGATGGTCCGGATGACACACTCTTGGACATCATCAGGACTCCCATTGCAACAGCGGGGGACTTAATTTTGGTAGTCCTGGGGATGTCCATGAGTAAATGTTTGTAGATGTCTGGAATACAGCATTTAATATTGAAATGTATTGAATATAATATTGAAATTTATTATTGAACGTTATTAGCAGCATTTAATATTAAAATGTATTGAAATTTAATATTGAAAGTTATTAGCAGAGGCACAAATGAATCAGAGGAAATGGGTGGGACTGAGGTTAGGTCAGGTCAGCTGAGTCCGTATTCCATGTGTGGAGAGAGCCCATGTAGACTGTGCATCCGTTGTGACTGAGGTTTGGTTTGGTCTGGTGAACACGTATTCCATGTGTCGAGAGGGCCCATGTATAGACTGTGCATCCGTCGTGACTGAGGTTAGGTTGGGTCTGGTGAACACGTATTCCATGTGTCGAGAGGGTCCATGTATAGACTGTGCATCCGTCGTGACTGAGGTTAGGTTGGGTCTGGTGAACACGTATTCCATGTGTGGAGAGGGCCATGTAGACTGTGCATCCGTTGTGACTGAGGTTAGGCTGGGTCTGGTGAACACGTATCCCATGTGTTGAGAGGGCCCATGTAGACTGTGCATCCATCGTGACTGAGGTTAGGTTGAGCCTGGTGAACACGTATTTCATGTTTCGAGAGGGCCCATGTAGACTGTGATCCGTCGTGACTGAGGTTAGGTTAGGTCTGGTAAACACGTATTCCATGTGTCGAGAGGGCCCATGTAGACTGTGCATCCGTCGTGACTGAGGTTAGGTTGGGTCTGGTGAACACGTATTCCATGTGTCGAAAGGGTCCATGTAGACTGTGCATCCGTCGTGACTGAGGTTAGGTTAGGTCTGGCGAATACGTATTCCATGTGTCAAGAGGGCCCATATATACTGTGCATCCGTCATGACTGAGGTTAGGTTGGGTCTGGTGAACACGTATTTCATGTGTCGAGAGGGCCCATGTAGACTGTGATCCGTCGTGACTGAGGTTAGGTTAGGTCTGGTGAACACGTATTCCATGTGTCGAGAGGGCCCATGTAGATTGTGCATCCGTCGTGACTGAGGTTAGGTTGGGTCTGGCGAACACGTATTCCATGTGTCGAGAGGGCCCATGTAGACTGTGATCCGTCGTGACTGAGGCAGATAGTCCACAGTAGCCCTTCCAGCAGTCAGTGTATATTGTGGTCCCCTTTTCCACATTGGCATCGATGAGGGCAAGGAGCGTGTTTTTGTCCCTTTTGTTGTCAGGACAAACGGCAAGTCGGAGCTCCTTTGTGTCCACATCGATAAGGCCCAGGATCCAGGTCCCCTCCACAACACGACCACGTTGGTATTTGCGTCGGCCTATTTTGCATTCGTCGATTTCTACGACGTGGTTTGTGCCTCCGATTTTTCCCCTGTGCACGTCTGAAAGGGAGTCAGTACACACTTCCCTGCAGTACGAATACCAGTCTGTGACTGTCGCTTCGGACATGGTACTGTCCAGGGAGGCTTCTTTTACTGCTTGCCGGAAGGTCATTTTTGTTGCGAAGCAGTAGGTGAGTATCAGTACTTGCTCCGGCGCCAATCGAATGTTCTCAAACCAGGTCCCAGTAGTGGTGGACTGGCAAAATTCCGGGTGGTTGCGGCGGCACCGAAAGCGACCGAAAGTGCGCTGGCACGGCTTTGACTCTACAGGTTTTCTCGTCCATTTTAGTCCAAGTGCCATCTGAATTAGTCCAGGTGCCATCTGAAATAATCCGAGCGTCATTCAATTTAATCCGGGCGCCATCTGAAAAAATCCAGATGCCATTTAAATTAATCCGGGTGACATCTGAATTAATCCATGGTGTTTTTAAGCACTACAACCGTGTACTCACACGAGGGACGTCCCCGCAGAATATTCTACAGGCATGTAGTGGAAGGAAAAGTAAAATGTTGCTGACAGGACCTAAATTCTGCTGCGTCTTATGTTGAGCATTCGCACGGCGCCGAGATATCGAGTGTTAAAGCAGAAGCATAGCAGACGACACCATTGGTCATGTCGTCTGCTACAGAATATCTTCTGACCAGAACTACTGGATATTTCGCGGAGTTAGAATAGCGCAAAAAGGCATGGCTCACATAGCAGACGACACCACTGGTGCTGTCGTCTGCTACAGAACATCTTCTCACGGAGCTGCAAGATATTCCACGCGGTTAGAAGAGCACAAAATGCATGACTCACATAGCAGACGACACCATTGGTCCTGCCGTCTGCTACGGAATATCTTGTGACTAAGCTGCGGGATGTCTTTCCGTGCTCTTCAAAACGCAGAGAATATCCTACGGCAGAGTCACAAGATATTCCTTCGCAGACGACAGAAACACTGGTGTCGTCTGCTAGAACATCATATGCCTTTTCGCGTTCTGCTAACCGCGCGGGATATCCTGCAGTTCAGCCAGAAGATATTCTGTAGCAGACGACAGCACCAGTTGTGTCGTCTGCTATGTGACTCATGCCTTTTCGCGCTTTTCTAACTGCGCGAAATATCCAACTGTTCAGTCAGAAGATATTGTGTAGCAGACGACAGCACCAGTGCCGTCGTTTGCTATACTTTGTGGAAACCCGGTGTTTCCACAACCTCGGGGCGTCAGTCCGTCCGTTCCGTCGCCAAGGAAGACACAGCAAACGAAAAGGTTCAAACAACAAACAAGGTTTATTCCATACCTTTACACAGCGGTTCGACCCGCAACCGCCGTAACAACCGGCAGCCACCCGAAGACCTTTCCGCACGGGAAAACGCTTGCTTAAATACGAACGACCACGCCCCCCTACAACAGTTCCGCAGCCACAACAGTAGATAATGCCAGCAAATAATGATAACAAAGTTCAGCCCGGCGAAACGTGAAAACAGATAAAGTCCTACAACTTCCGCTCCAACTCCCAATATCTCAGCGTCGTGCGAATGTTCCACATAAGACACGGCACACCTTCAGTTCCATCAGTAGTTTCTTTTTTACTTTTTCTTCCACTAAAATACTCTACAAAGATGTCCCTGTGTGAACACACGGTTATAGTGCTTAAAAACACCATGGATTAATTCAGATGGCACCCGGATTGAAATTGAATAGCATGTTGATTTTTTTCAGATGGCGCACGGATTAAATTGAATGGCGCTTGGATTATTTCAGATGGCACCTGGACTAATTCAGATGGCACTTGGACTAAAATGGACGGGAAAACCTGTAGTTGGTGGCCACAACGGGGGCATATCATGGTGGTAGGGACCAATCCTTTGTCGTGAATCCATGTCACTGTTCTTTCAGTGTCCGTAAGTATTCGTCCGAGAGTGAAGAGGTTCATGACGGACGTTTGCGGAGCTTCTCGAGATGTGTCGTCTGCTTTACTGTCGCTGTGGTTAGAAATGTTATAAAAGTGTGATTTTCTGTGAAATGTTGCTGTTGTTTTGTGTATAATATATGTTTATTTAGTGGTTACGATATAAAATACGTCCCAAAAATACGAAGCTTTTAGATAATAAACTCGAAAATTTGTATACTTTTCCTTTTTTCCCGGATAGTGGCGCTGAAGCAGTGAGGAAGGGGTGAGAAATAGATGCCTCGATCACTGTTGTTTGCACAGGGGTGACACAAACCCGCCATTGTTGTAACTACCCTCAAGCGGGTGCTTTTGGCAAAACTGCCATCTTTCCCTGGTCGCACGTCATAGAAAACGTCATTTTGAGGTCATGTGACTTTGTTTACATGTCGTTTTGCCGCTTACCGACATTTTTTCGTCGGCATAACGCCAAGAGATGAACGTGTTTTGCCAGCGTAAACTATGCAGTGCTTCTTCCGCAACATGGTAGCCATTTCTCTTTAATTTAAGTACATCACATCGGCTTAGGGAGTCTTAACGCGCGGTCGTCATCACATCTTTGGAAGTCGTCAACAATACGAGGCCTTATGTGTAAAACTGCGCGTTTTACTGCGAGATTATCGGATAAAAATGATTACCGTGATCGAAAAACATCCAAAACGTCGCGCAGAAACAACAACCGCATTATTTACAAACGGTTTGGCCGCCGATCACGGGCGCCGCCATCTTTGAGGTCACGTGTGCCTTGACGTTTGCTGTGACGTGCGACCAGGACCTGTCCAGGACGCATTGCGTTCGCCCAGCACGATTTCGTCTACGGAGCAATGCATTGGATGCCACCCCTGTGGTTGTTTGGTCTGCAAGGTCTGCAACGTTGAAGGTTAATTTCGTAGAATAAATTTTAAAAATCCACTTTTTTAAAAGTAATTTTGCCTTGAAAAATATAAGGATTTTACCATCAGCCTCCATGAATGGTGTTTTTGTGGTTTTGTTGCTATTTTTTCTCTCTAGAAGCCGTGGTATCGATCCTAAAGTTTTTCAAGTTTCGCAATTTTCCTCCTACTTCGCGATTTTTGTGTGGAAAATTAAACCATTAAATTTTACTGAATATTTTTCCTTGACAAGGCCTCGTGGAATACTTCAACAGGAAAAATCGCAAGACACGTAACTCTTGTAGTCATTGCAGGAAAAAAAGAGGAAGTATTCGATTTTCCAAAATTCGCTACAATCGAGCGTAAAACACGCAATGAAGAGCTCGGAAGAGACGCCTGAAACCAACGTAGCTTTATAGAACGAGCCTTCCTCTACAAGATATTAAAAAATCTCGAGGGTGTTTTTTCGTATACAGGAGAAAATATTTTTTTTGTAGTAGAGGGTATTACGGCCATACTTACCCACGTTGCATGTATCCGGGGGGGGGGGGGGGTGCTATATTTGTTTCTTGGGCTCCCGATTTAATTCATCGTATTTCCGATTTTTTTTTTTTTTCTGGTTGGTTTTCAATATCACAACCACCCGGACCAAAGGAACATGGCTCCAGTTGAGCGCTGTGGAGTTCCATTTCACCAGTATGAATATTATAGGCACGTAGACGCATGTTCAGTTGATGAAAGTTCCCTTTAACTGTCACATTTAAATGCTGAACAATTCAGCAAAAATATTAACCACGAAAAGTCTAACAAATTATAACGCTAGGGGAAAAGACGAACGTGCAAAATAGTCATTGACATGGCAGTACTGGAAACGACGGAATCTCGTGGTGGTGGCTCATCGTCCATGCTGTCCTAGGGTCCAGTGAGGCTCACAGCTATATAAAGCCTTGCACCATTCGCATATGGAAGCGTATACCTGCGGATATCCGCAAGAAACTTCTGGGTTCGGATGAAATATGGACGCTTGCTATGATCTGCGAATGGCGCCGGATCAGGAGCGGGTCAGACTCGGATAAACCGCGAGATTGCGCCATCAGTTTGCTTCACCCTAGGTACAGAACATAGAGTACAAGGTGTACAAAAGCCGCTCGCGCATCCACTGATATCTATCTATAAAGGCTGGATGGCGCATGGGAGAGGGGCTCGCGGGGGAGAGGCGTGCGTTCGGGCCGCCATGTTGGGAGGCCCTAAGCGCGGTAACATCTCATTACGGCCGAAGTCTCATTACGGCCCAAGTCTCATTACGGCCGAAAGTCTCATTACGGCCGAAAATCCTTTAATCCCCAAGTGTCTCGTTACGGCCAAAGTCTCAATACGGCCGAAGGTAGTCTCATTACGGCCGAAGATGTCTCATAACGGCCAAAAAGAAAAAAGAAGCATCCACCATATTAGCTGTGTATATACTGTGTTTTATGCTTCCCAAAATGTGTCCGAGGCGGTGTGCCCCCACGGCTTGTGTCACACACAATGGTTCATGCACACAATATTGCGACAGTGTTTCGTGCATCCCTCGTGAAAAATGTTTTTATTGTCATATGTGTCACACGATATTTGTATGTGTTACGCCATTTTCTCTCAGTATTCAAGCAACATCCTACTCGTTGGTTCTGTGAGCGAACTGTGTGCGTGTTCTGAAAAGTACTCCACAAGGGAGCCCACTGGGAGCTCCAGGAGCCACATGATCTATGACCATGATCTTCTCCCCCACTAGCTGCCTTCTACAATTTACGTCCACCTGAAATTTAAAAAAAGTACCTAAGGCACAGAACAAAATGACGTATGCTTTTGTTTGATGATGACCATGAGACATATGCTGTCAAGCAGACTTTTTTTCCATATATTCAAAACATATTCAAGAATTATGGAGAACAATGACAATTACGTCATAATGATGCAGCTGCATAGCCAAGAAAATATTTCAGGAGGTGCTTTATGAGGCTTGACATGGGGTGGAGGAGTCCCCCTCGTCAGTGCTTTACCCAGACCCCCCTACACCCCCCTAACTTTTTTGCCTCTGCACCCCCTACATGGGGTGCCCTTGTGATTTCAGCTTCAGATACGTCTGTAATGATATGTTAAGCCTTCCCCTCCCCCCACAATTTTTTCCAACACCCCTCTCGTGCTTGGGATTCTGGATAAACCACTGCCCCTCGTTCATTTTCGTGGGGCACTACATTAGGGCTTATGCCACTGCACTGATGTCACAATTAGGTGAAGCCGACTTGCAGAATGGCAACGCCTACCAAAGGAATGCCGAATTCGGCAAAAGAAAAACAACATGGCTAATAGGATGTTGCTGCCCAGGGAGTCCTGGCCGAAGAGGTGAGCTGTTAAGATCCATCATAAGGTTCTGTTGTGAAGTGAGAAATTTTGTAGTAGTGCACTACCTTTATAAAAAAGGAACCAGAAATGGAAAGTTATGCATGCATCATTTCATGAATTGTAATGTATCACTATTTGATATTCACATGCTTCCATTAAGGGAATGAACAACTGAACCTATATTCATATCATGGTCATGCTCTGTGTTTACCTGGAAGTCACATTTTTAAGGCTTGTCATTCTTTTGTCTGGATGAAGGTTTATGTTAACCGTGTATGAAATAACAGACACGTATCAACACATGTGCAGCTTGCGCACATTAAAACCAGCCATGTAGAGACAAATGCTTGTTTTTTTTTTAAATATTCTAGCCTATTCATGGTTGCTCTTCGCTTCTTGCAGGTTTATTCATTCCAGAAGCAAGAATTGTACAATTGTAAGGCGAATGGAAATAAACTGACATCAACTGAGATAGATGTTCCGTCTTGGCCAGTGACTGTAGGATGGCTCCAAAAGCGTCACAACAAAGCCAATATTCATCTAGCTCTCTACAAGTAGCTAACTCCACATAGTAGCCTGCTTCACAGCAACATCAACACTACCTTGTGGGAGTACACATTACACAATATGTTGCATTGTGCTGTGGTATGATAACATACCGTTTGTCTCGCAATATGTGTATATAAATATGATAAGGGCCCTAAGGGCACAGTGCATGCCTTATACCCTGCTGAATATATATCCATACCTGGCTGCGACATTGCATATCAATGCAGGTTACAAATACACATTTTCACATTTGGCCGTTATGAGACATCTTCGGCCGTAATGAGACTGCCTTCGGCCGTGTTGAGACTTTGGCCGTAATGAGACACTTGGGGATTAAAGGATTATCGGCCGTATTGAGACTTTCGGCCGTATTGAGACATCGGTGTGCTGCCGTTCGATTCTTAATTACGTTATGTTTTGCATTCCGAAACTAGACCGTCACAGCAGTGCAGCGCTGGGGATTGTACTACAGTACGTTTCCCAGCCAATATTTCAACAAGAAACGATGTGAGGTTAACAACCACCATGTATGTAATATCCCGTGCTGCGTTCTGGACAAAAATTGTTCCATAAAGAACGGTCCGGGAAAGGATATACTCGCATGGCAGAAAGAGATCGTTCTGTAGAATCACAGCCGTTGTTTTAGCCGTGTATCGGTTTCGTATGATTTATATCAAGCACCGCCGCAGAAAGTGTCTTTTAGTGAACGACTGCGGTGCTTTGCCTCGCAAATATGGACACACCGAAGCAGCCCAAATACGTTGTGAGCGTAATTTAATTGCTTCACGCAATTAGAACACGCTCGTTAGGACAGTTAATCAGGTAGTGATGTAAGCTTAATCAATTAAGTTACTTAAAAGTGGTAACACCTCCTTGAGACACAAGATTTACCTGTTTTTGAAGTACAGCCCTTCTATGTTTGTTTGTTTCTTCCTTCATTTGTTCTGATTATTTGCAGGCGCGGTTGTGCCAAACTGAATGTCCTTCTCGAGTACTCACATGCTTTTGCTGAATACAACTGCAGCGTGAGCAAAGCTGCTTAGGAACGGGGGCCTGCTATCCAGTGCTGACTTTGTCATGCTTGTTATGTGGAGCACGTTCGAAAAAATGCAGCCGCACATCTGAAACTCCAATGAGTATCATCGTCATCTAAAAGAGAGCGTCGTAGCACCGTTGTGAGACCAGACACGCTTTCTGAATATCTTCTATGGCACCTTCCGCAGTTTGCACAATTTTGTTCAGCATCGAAGTCTCTCATAGGAACCACTTTGCATTAACTGTGACTCCCATCTTACATTTTGATGTGAAAGGGCCTTCTTGCACTACACACGTACGGTCTGCAACATGATAATTGCAGCAGGACGATTTGGAGCTTGAAACAGTTGTGATTTTGTCATTTTGGCCCTCGTGTACCCCGTCTGTGAAACGTAAACAAAAAAAATCTAACACGATATGCTTTTGTAAAGAAGGTCACTGATGGTGAGTAAAGAGAATATACAAGTTCAAGTTTATTCAACATTTTATATCATACATTATATTATTCAACATTTTATATCAAGTTTATACAACATCAAGTTTATTCAAGTTATTTCTTGCACTTATGCGTTTCAGGATACAATGAACGTGCAGGGAGGTCACAAAAGACTACATTTATTGTTTTATGACCTTGCTACAGTGACAATATATATTTTAGGAATGACAATGGACAGGTACTCTCTCTAAATTTGTAGCACTCAATTTTAGGTTAGAATGAGCAATGAATAGTAACTTCCCTCCTGGTATTTTCTTATATATGATGAATTTTGAATTTAATGTGATCAAATATGTGTTAATATAATAATATATAAGAATATAATATGTGATAAATGAATGTGATCAACAGTAGATGTAAACAACACCAGTAGCCAGAGAAGTGCATTCTCAAGAAATAATTTTCTTCTTATAGCATATATGTGCATGCCTATTAACTGAAACAATTCTCACGGTTCTCACGGTTTTAATTTCTGAGAGTGTACTGTAGAGACGGCTTAGATCTACAACAGTTAATACAAGGTATTATATACTGTGAATACATTTAAAAATCCCATGTGACACATACTTTCTGGAGGTGCTGTGGTAATCAAAGTTTGTGGGCATTACGCAGGTTCTGCACCCATTTCTTGAGTATGTCGAGGCAGCTGTGAAGTAACCTGCATTGATGATGATTATTCCAATTTTTATGGTGCATCGACAACAAAGGAAATAATACATCAGAACATTGGTTTGGGTGCAACCAGTTAAAAATGAATATGTTGTTTAATAAATGCATTGGACAAATGTTAAAACATCAGTTTAAAACATGGTTTACAATCCCTGTATGTTCTAAAAATTAAAAAGATGAAAAACTATTCTAAAAAGAATATGGGGAACTCTTCTAAAAAGAATTATAATCTCTAATTATTATATTGCTGGGTGAAGGAGCCTAAAGTGTAAGGTGTGTTTCTGATGTGAACATGCAAGAAAATATGCAAAACTGAGAGAGGCTAACCACAGTGCGTGCACTGAGGTTGTTCCTTCCTGTAAAGTAGAAACCAGTGGATGAGGAACGTGATACTCACCTGTACACCCAGCCGTATCACACTACACAGATTATTCACTGGGTAGCCCTCATGACGAAACCTGTATTGAGAGACCACTTTTGCCTTAAAAACTGCTTCAAATAGCACGACACGCTACAAATTATTACTATCGTAACAAGCTGACGATACAGCTCAGACAAAGGCGTTATTCAAGTCGCGCCACACCACCGTTACGTAGGATTCTTTGTCACAAATCAAACCAAGGCACAAAACAATACCAATACATGAAAAAAGGTGACAATCTTGGTCTCATTATGACGTAATACCGAACTTGTGCGCGAAGGTAATTCAAAGAAATGAATGTGGCACTTGCTTCCGCAGAGAACACCGTGTACCATGCTAGCAATGCATGCAAAAAAGCGCTCGAGTGCTCGCACATATATTGATGACAACACTACCTGTGTAGTGTAACGTGTTCTTTCAAGCATATTATGCACTCAAACTGTATTTGCCGCCGGGTAAAATGCAAGTGTGCTCGATTGAACGCCGGAAGAGCGATCAAGCAACCTGCTTCCAGTGCTCGTTTTGGGCAAAAAAAACACTTCATAATGGTCAACTAAATATACAGAATGAACGCCTATTTATTCCTCAATAAAGAGTGACTCACCTGTATAAATTTAGGCCCTGTAACCTTGCCAGTACGGTTGGTACGACCGTAATTGCAAGAAGTTGCCATGATCGCTGCGGCGACTGTTGTGGGCACCGTAAGATGGCGGCCGGTTTCTTCACGCTCGCGCTCCCTATCCGCGATCATGGAGGTAAGAAACTAAGGAGAGGGCTATAAGATCGGAGGGCCGTGGGACCCCTCTAGCGGTCGCTCCTGGCAATACCACGCCCATCTAGTTGCCCGGTCACGTGATCCCCACATGTTTCGGCGTTATGGCGGTCTGCGCGGAGGCTTGGAAGTTTAGCAAACCTCATCTTCAACAAAGTCTTACCTTCAAGGAGTCCATTCGCACAATACTTTGAAGGTTATGGGTTGTTTCAACATTTGCCGCGTGATAAATCACAGCAAAAGTTTAGCAAAACAGAAGAGAAGCCAGGCAATGTCACGATGACGTACGTACGTCTTCTAGCGATTTAGTGATCCATTGCTTCCACACTGAGATGATCTATCTTGTGCTTCAACCGGTGTGATAACTTCTAACTCCAAAGATGTTATGAAAGCGGAAACAAGTAATTCGGCAGCAGCTCGTCTCTGTATTCAGGTAAGATACTTCGCGGACATGGAGGACGCCATGTTTTATGACGTCTTGCCGTGACGTTTATGGGTCACGTGTGTGGGCAACTAACCACAATGCCATGCGCGGGTCACAGCACGCTCGCTTGCATTGGGAGAGGCGCTTAGGGCATCTCCTTAGTTTCTTACCTCCATGTCCGCGATCCAGCCTTTTACAATCGAGATCAGTGCGCGCATCTGAGCCATCTGAGAGACATCTCTGGCGTCTCGAGTCGAGGTGCGCGTTCGGCGCCGATCTTGCTTTTCACTTGCAAATGGCGCTACTTATCACCTTTGGTGCAAAATGTGTTGCTGTGCTTGGTGCCGTATAATTTTTCGTGAAAGCTAAATCTGTACTTGCTGTCGTGTATCCTTTGGTGGCATCATGGACACTCAGGACCTGTCCTCGCTCCAAAAGTATGCCGCTCCGGGGTTTTCACTGTCAGAACGAAAGAGAGGAAGTCGCCCGGGTGGATGAAGTCTGGTGACAGCTTTTTTTGTTGGCTTTTTTTTTTTTTTTTTTGCTGTTTTGTGCTGACGGGAAATAACGTTTATTTCCTGGAAAATTGGCCTGATATATCGAGCATAGAAACTGAACTATTGCTGCGTGCCGTGGGAGACGTGGATTTTTCGGATAGGATGCGGATGTCAAAAAGCTAATCCGCAAAGGGGCTTTCGCTCACACGACAGAAAGTATTACCACGTGGTATTACTTAGACCTGCCCATCACCGCTAATCCCCAATCTCCGTTGCCGGCACCGTGCACACCGGAAACGATGCCATGAACTTAACCACCCAGGATTTCAATACGTGTGTTATGCTACAGCAGCAAAGACTATGGTAACCTTGCAGAAGTCTGAGCCACAGCATATTGCTTGGTCATTAAAACCCAACCAGACCAGAGAAAAATTGAAAATAAACAGAATTAAAAGAGGAGCCCAAGAAACAAATATAGCACCCCACTGGATACATGCAACGTGGGTCAGTGTGGCCGTAATACCCTCTACTACAAAAAAATTATTTTCTCCTGTTTACGAAAAAACACCCTCGAGATTTTTTAATATGTTGTAGAGGAAGGCTCGTTCTATAAAACTGCGTTGGTTTCAGGCGTCTCTTCCGACCTCTTCATTGCGTGTTTTACACTCGATTGTAGCGAATTTTGGAAAAATTGCATACTTCCTCTTTTTTTCCTGCAATGACTATGAAGGTTACGTGTCTGTAGATTTTTCCTGTTGAAGTATTTCTTGGGGCCTTGGCAGGAAAAAATATTCATTAAAATTTAATGGTTTGATTTTCCACAAAAAATCGCGAAGTAGGAGGAAAATTGCGAAACTTCCGGCCTTTGTATACCTACACCGATTACAGCACGACAACCGGGATTTGGACGCTGTGTAGAGCATAGTTTCCTCTATACGCAAAAGAAAACCGCACAGTTCTAGGTGCTTTCTATGAGCCGCACCTGCCGTTCACGCCAGGCACGGTTTTCGCCAGCGCTGCGAACTTTGCTCGTGTCTAGCACCCGCCACATTGAGATTTTGTAAGAAATGTTTCGTGGTGTGTCGTTTTGCACTATTACGGACTGCTAAAAATTTTTTGCGTAAAAGTTCGGGATCGTTTTGTGGGGGCCGAGCAGGTCCGCTGGATCATTTCGCGTGGAATCGCCCAGCTGTTTAATAGGAACCTCAAGATGATATGTTGGTGTCTTTTACCAACAGGCCTAAATATTGCGACGCCCGTCCTACTGAGTTTGGTTTTACCATTCGTACGATGGAAAATACGTCGACAACATTTACCCCGGCGTAATTGAATTTCGGACGGGAAATAGCGTTCCCCCTCGAAAACACTCTGCGGACACGGCACACACAGCCCGGTCGTTCCTGCGCGAAGTACCTACGCAAATGATCTTCGCGGTAGAATCTTTAGTGCCATCCGTTTGGCACGAGAGAATCTTGAGTTCGCAAGACGGGAACAGTATAATAAAGGTCGACGCGAGGTCAATTACCGTATGGGACACCTGGCTATAAGCCGAATGACGCAGCGAAAGGCTTTGTTGCCTCCCTCGTTGACCGGTGGGACGGTCCATATCGGTTGAGCGCGCAGCTAACTCCGGTTTGCAGCGACAACGAGCAATCCGGCAGCGCATCTCGGATAACGGCTGGTGGGATGAGGATCCCGATCCAGCGTCGCGAGGCCGTTCTGTTTGAGTCCACCTAGGCCTTTTGCCAACCCCCTGAAGAGACTACTGCACAAGCCGGGGTTTCCGGGATTACTCGCCATAACCTTCGAACACGCAAGCAACCGACGTTTGACGTGACGTTTCTTTTCTGTCTTTCTTTCTTTCTTTTGTCATGCAGGATCGAGGTCCCGGACCCCTCTGGGTTCTTTCACCTCACGTCAGGGACTCCCTGCGCGCAAAGTTCGCTCCCTGCCTAATCCGAGGGGGCTCCATTCACTTCCGGTCCACCATGTTTTGCAACCTGGACGGTCTGGCGACGCTAGCCTAGCTTCGGTTTGCGTCTCGGCGTCAACGGCGAGACCACTCTCACCCACGACGAACCGACCCATCAGCTTCGCTTCCGGAACCCTTTCGAGGACCTAACCGACCGCCACCCGGTTGAACCTCCGACAATATATACTCCCGTGGAGAGGTCACAGCCGTGCCCTATCTGTGGCACCCTCCAAATTCATAAAGAAACACATCGCGCCGGCGCTCTTCACCTCACCCGCATTCAGCAGCAGCCCGTTACTCCTTGCCCCATGTCCCTGGGTGGTGGTGGTGCATGGTTGTTATGATGATGGAACTGCTTGCCGTAGCCGGCAACGCCACGACTATCGCAGGGGGGGGGGGGGGGGGGACCGTGCGTCCTGTGCCAACTTCAGGGGGTACTGTGCCGACATTTGTCTTAAAGCGTCTGAGGAAAACCCATGGAAAACACCCAGACAGCACAGCCAGCGTCCGGATTGGAATCCGGGTCATCTCCCAGTCTCGGCGTGTAATCAGAGGAGTCACAGTAGGCGGGTTTCGCCGCCGCTGGCATTTCCCGCCAAATTCCGGCTATTTACTTTCCATTGGCTCCGGTCCCCCACGTGACCTTTCTCGATCATGATAGGGTGAGGCTCATTTAACCGGTGGATTCGCCCGCGTTCGTTTCTCCGAGGCGCCGACCGACCCGTCTGACCGTTGTGTAGCTGGCGTCTACGTATGTGAGTAGACGGTGATTTCGTTTCGTGGATTTCGAAGATGTTCGAGCCATGGACGAACGCCTGAATGAAAGGTAAGCAGGCAAATGCATGATGCATGTCAGTGATCAGACGTTTAATACTGTCGCCTAACTGTGTGCATGGAGGTACGCCTTGTCCCGTATTACATCACTTTCTGCCGGTTATCAGTCATGATCTGGTTGATGATTCTGCGTGGCGTTACTTGTTGCGTTTTGTTCCGCTATTTGAATGTGTCTGATGTTTAATACACTGGTGTGCATGAAAAGGAAAAGAGCGTGCATCGCGTACGCAGGGCTCCTCGAATTTTGTCATTAGTCTACATTAGGCGCGTAACGATAGCATGTCTTACAGAGCGTATTCAGCCAATTAACGTTGCCTGTGCTCGGGTTTACCATATCATTAACAGGTTCCTTTATTTTTTTTTCATTCAGACACCGACAGCTGTTCGTGGCCCTGCGATCCGAGAGCCCCTGCCCCTGCCACCAGAAAATTCGACAGTTGTGCTGGGATGAAGCGGATGGCTTCTGCGAACCATCACGTGCTACATATGTGTATAATAATATCTACTTTCTCCAAACCGAATAGGTTCCCTTAAGAATTGTATAATATGATAGTCACGCTTTCTGTTGCTCGGCACTATTTATTCTTTATTTATTCTGCAGTATTCTGTAATAATCGTGTAGATATACTTGCATTCAAATGTTGCTTCTTGTTTATATGTTTACCGTGTCAATAAATTTGTACATGTGAATTCCTTCGTCTTTTGGATTTTCATTTTATGCTTCCCGATAATATTAGCAGATGGCCTGGCGAAGCGCTCGGAACAGGGGGGGGGGAGGTAATTCGAGTGAGAGGGTGTGGAGAGGGCACGCAGCACACATGCGCAGTTCGATGAGCCAGCGCGCGCTTTTTGGCGCCGTTTTCCGGCTACTTTGTCGTGATTCGTTACGGATGATCACGTGGTCAAGGGGAGCGGTGGTTTTCGTGGTGAAACTGTGGAAGCTACAGCTGCACTCCACTGGTGTAATGCCATCACCACAACCACTAGTCCACGGGAGCGAATCCATGTCCCTGGGCCCGTCGGATATCCGAGCTGCCTTGGAGCTTTTCATCGGTACCAGCCGCGGCAATTGGTTGGTTCCCACGCCCCCGTCCGCCCGGACGGATAGCGAAACGGAGTTCAGTGTACAGTAGTTGGTTTGTTTATTACCACCCAGTTTCCAAAAAAGTGTAATTCACCGTAGCTTCTGAGTTTACATCTTCGAAGATCTTGCATCAGTTACCTTGCAAACTATTCTCAGATTGCATTACGCTGCTAGGTAAATTGGAACCTTCCGTGACTTCCTTACTGAAAAATGAGTAATGATTTCTGTAAAATCAAGAGTCTGTATTCACCAACTTACTTAAACCATTGCATTAATGACGTCGGATTTAAATCGATAACGTGAGACTTTCGTTCGCCAATCCTGGATCACCCCATGCTCTACCACTTGCTGCTGTGAAGCTCACGGCACCGCACATAGCGAGCTTCCTGCACGGCGCATACGCATTTCGCAGGAGTCTGCCAGAAGCGAAGGAGGCCGGTAGGCCCAATCTCCGGTAGGGAGCCTCCATGGGTTGGCATGGGGTCGTTGATCTGTCGCCTAAAGAGCTAGGTCGCGAACCAGCGTTCCCTCTTGTTTGAGTAGTTCCTACCTGATTGAGCAAATACATTCGTTGGTGGACGAAGACCAGCGTGCGTGGAGATCTGCAGAGCGCGTTACTCGCATGATACGTCGTGCAGCGAAATGCCAGGGTGCTGTGTGCCCAAGTGTGCCAATCACTCTCGGAAAGGTGCCCGTTTGTATCGCTTCCCATCATCTAAAAAAGCGGAAAGATGTTTCGCTCGCGCAAGTAAAGAGAGCAGAATGGGTACCAACAAGGAGCTGGTGCGTGTGCGAGGTAAGCAAGCACCTTTGCAGCGTGCAGTGTGTACCGTGTATTCTGGTAGCTCAGTGGTCATTTACGTTAAAGTAAATTAAATTGCGT
The DNA here is from genome assembly GCF_037126465.1 of Ornithodoros turicata. NCBI lineage: Eukaryota > Metazoa > Arthropoda > Arachnida > Ixodida > Argasidae > Ornithodoros > Ornithodoros turicata. The sequence continues at coordinate 44,348,753 of NC_088206.1, read as the reverse complement.
TAAATCTCCGCAAAGCCACAACAAGCTCATTGAGCTTCGTGAACACGTACCGCTCGCGACACGGTTGTCTGAAATCTCCAGCCTGTGGCGGTGCGGTCCCCTGTCGGCTAGAGTCACTGTACCGGGTTCGGAAGAGTACCGCAACCGCTCCGCGTCGTCTGCTCCGGCAGCCATATTGCTTCCAAGCCGCCGCGGATCGCGTAGTAGGAAGTCAGTGTTACATCGCGTTGATTTCGCGGCTGTGCACCAAAAATTTTGTGACTTCTTGTGGTGGGACTTGGCTAATACTTAATGAATCAGGGCACAAGCGTCACTACAGTATAGTTTGTTGTATTCTGTAGCTAGCAGACGAATTATGTTGGCGCGTGTTCGCCTCTAAAAGGCATCGTCGAGTTTCGTTTGCGCTCTATAGATCAGTTTTTTTCTTTTAGCTCACTTGTTTTGTGGACATAAAACTATAGTGCTCGTGTGTGCAGTTTCAGGTTGACATAAATAACCTCCACCAGTTTTATTCTCATCTCTTCGCAATTAAATTTCTATTCCCCACGTTCAATGGCTATGTGAATGCCAACGTTTTTTCAAGCGCTTGTAAAGTGCTGTGGATTGTTCTTCCAATCCCCTGCTCCAACGCAAGCAGTTGATCTTCCATGAGGAGTAGACCGTGGTCACTACATTCCGTCTCAGCCTTTGCTCGTTTCTTTTAAGACTGCGACCTCGTCGAGGGAACCATCACATGACTTGTCTGCAGGTTTTTCCTGTGCATATTCCTCGATGCTCTGGTCACAGAAATTTGTGACGGTGTTGTCTTCCTCTGCAAAGTTTCACTCACAATTACAGCTCAATATTTAGGAATAGTTTTCATAACTTTCAATATTTAGGAAGTCTTCCATAAGTTTCAATAGTTCTCATAGTGCATATCTACATATATTTCGACGCATTACCATCCTACGCTGCCCCATGAACTATATGTAGGAATAGTCTTCATAAGTTCAAAAAATTTTCATAGTGGATGTCTACATATATTTCGACGCATTACCATCCTCCACTGCCCTTGATCTTACAGTGGGTTGTCATCAACATCAGTGTGCAAGTCTTTTGGTGACTCCTTGGAGAACTCTGCGTGAGAAGAACGGGGGATAAGAGCCTTCCTCAGCCTCGTAGGTGTCCGGTATGCAAAACTGCTTGGGACTGCCTTCCACTTTCGAATCTCCTTGTCCTCCAAGTCGTCGCGTGTGAAGTGGTCCTGATAGTGGCGTTTTGTTAGCACCGCAGGACAGGGAACGCAGTGGGAAGATCCAACAAGCACTACCTTGATACGCCCGGCTGTTCTTCGCACAGTTGAACTGTTATTCAATACTGTGTGCAAAGGTTCTGCAATGAAAAATAAACAGGCCACGAAATTTACCTTGCTCAAGCGTGTGTTATTCGTAGGCGTGAAGTTCTTCCGGCAGGTTCTGTGCCGATCTACGCGTCTCGTCACTTTTGCCTGTCAAAATGCAGAAAAATGCTTTGCCTGACTCTGTCCCGTTGCAGCACAACATCCAGACATGGTTGTTCGTAGTTCCTCAGCTGTCTGAGATCCATTTCACGTACAAAAAACCAAGAGCGGCACACGAACGTACGCGCACATGCGTCCCAGCTACTGCGATCCCCGTAGACCCGGCAAGAGGATGGAAGCAAAGAGGAGGAAAACGCACCACGTGACGCGCCTCGGCGAATGAGTAAGGCGGCGGCACGGGTAAAGCGAACGCGATACTCTTCCCCCGGATACAGAAGACTCTACTGTCGGCGGTGTCGCGCTCGAGGGCATGGAGGAAGGAAACACAAGGAGCGGCCCCTTCGACAGTTTTCTATCGGGACGAGCGTAGCCGGCTTCGCACTGCGTGCTTGCACTTTATTTTTCTGTGTTCGAATGTTTACAGTTCTATCAGAAGCGCAGTCACAGTGTGCAGAACGCAAAAGGGGTACGCGGGACCGGAAACATCACGTGTGGCAACGGTTACTTCTAACGTATGTACGTTCCTTGATTAAGTGGTAAAAAATTCCGTTCTCAAAATACCATTAATCATATTTGTACAACAACAGGAGATATGAAATGAATCTGTGGCACAGTTTAAGGTCCCAAATGAACAATTCAAGATGACTCGAACACACACGGGCGACTAAAAAAACTTACCGTGTACTTCCGAACAAAACGCGTTCTCGTGACAGAGCTGCTTTCAGTTCAACGAGAGCCGCAGCCGGGACAGGAACACATTACCATACGTCGTTTCTACGATGGTGCTCACATTTTCACAATAAATTACTTTCAAAAAGCAAAATCATACGGAGAGCAGCGCGAGAAACAAAGCCTCGCAAAACCGGAACTTTAGAGGGGGTCACGTGGTGGACAGGAAGCAATGGCGATTTTTACTCGAGCGACCGCTAGAGGGTGGCTACGCTAGTCTGGAGCGCAGAGCCGCTTCTTGTGTTTCCTTCCTCCATGCATGCTCGAGGGAACTATACCAATACAGACTCCGAGGGGAGGCCGCGCGCAGTCGCCAACTGTCCGGAGAAGTAACCCTCGGATACCCGGGTGTCGTCTGATAGCAAGAGAGTGAGAGAGAGGGATAGCGGCCTCCCCTAGGAGGCTGTATTGGTATTCGCTCCGAGATCGAACGGTGTCGGCGCGCTGCGGAGAACAGAGAACTATCGCAGTGTGGACGCGTCGTCTGCTTTTACACGTTTATTCCGCGTTCAATGCCGTAGGGGGAACCGAATAGTGTCGTACCATCGCGGCAGAAGTCATCTTCCGGTGAATATACACAAGAATTACGAAAAAGAACCATCAAATCCGAACATCGGCCCACGTGTTATCCACACTAGAATGGTGACAGTATCGCCCCCTATAGGTCGATCTCGCAGCGAATAGTTCCTTCGTGTGCGACACTGCCGATAGGGCACCGCTCAGCCACAGGCTGGAAATTTCAGACAACCGTGTCGCGAGCAGTACGTGGTGCAATGAATCTTCGGTATATTTCGGGCAGCGTGAGAAATGTGCTACACGTTTCTTCGTACAAATGTGAAGAGGCATTCGTCTTTTATTCATAATAACGTGGACAATAATCTTCCGTCTTGTAGCCAACACAAAGAAGAACTATGTTATGTAACCGTGGGCAAATTTGTACAACTGTGATTAAGGGTGCAGTTTCGACAGGAGCATGTCGGTAAAACAACGTCGTTTTCAAGCACAACGGCAGCTGGTGTTGCACTTGAATGAGATGTTAGAATAAAATATGCTTTCAATTAACATATTTCTGTTGTCTATACACATTCCCCTGTTTACTACTGTAATTCGCTGGTCGAGACGCGACCGCATGTCCTGGTGCAGTGACTAGTTTAGACAAACGTTACAAAGCATTAGCAACATATTTTACAACCCATGACCAGCTCTACTAGCATATATGACAGTTTTGCTACGCTAATATCCTTCATTCCGCTTTTACCCTCTTCCTGTCGCGAAAAATCGAGAAAAACGCAACCCCGCCGCTGACGCCGAATGCAATGTGGGAGTCAAGATGCCGGCGCTCGTAGCAGACGACGGAGTTGTCGCCTCCCTGAAAAGAGGACGCACATGGAGGCTCCCTAATCTCCGGTTCACGAAGAATTTTTCATCAAATCTTGGGTAAGTTCTGATTGATATAGTTACTAGAAGCGCCCAGGACACGGATTTTATCACAATGGGACGAATATTTGCATCGAATATTCCATCAAGAGGTTGCGCCGCTCCTATTTGTCTGACGTTTTTTTATACATACAAATGTGCTACAGCGCCCTTTTGTTTATACATGGTTCAGCTGTTCTACTACAAAGCGAGGAACATGACCATATTCTCATTTTTTTCTCATCTTTGCCAAGGTTTTACGCGAAGAAAAAAGAAAATAGCATGGGATAGCTTAACGTCGGTCTAAGTACGTTGCAACTACTGTGAACATGTGTGTTGAAAAAACTATCGTAGAGTGGTTGCGGTGGGTGATGTTGCACTAATTTGAAGTTAACCGATAAAAATTAAGTAGAATCGTTTTAAATGCACGGTTAGTAAAGAAAACGGCGTAACGCTTGACCGGGGGCACGAAATGCGGCAGTTGTTTCGAGGCGCTATTGCGTGCTTGGCAAACGCAAAAAACTCCGTCAAAGTATGGTCAAAGAGAGTCACATCGACATGCATGTGCCACTGGACAAAGTCCATATACCAATCCAAGGGACCGAGAGAGCGTGCGGATGGCCGAACGCCAACGTGCATCTTCAAAAACAAAATATAAGTAGCGCTTCCGCTTATTATGAGTGTCATCTCCTGTGATACACACTGTAAGCGCCCCCGTCACTGTAGAGTAAGAGCAATAACATGCTAGATGGTCGTTGCGAGTCCTAATAGAGAAATTGAGGGGCGTTATCCATCTGGCATATGTTTATCAACCATCCCGGTATCTCTTCCTGGCATCATCTCTTCGCAGCGTGTCTGATCTCCAGGCATATTATAGAGTACAATAGGACTTATCATAAAGTGCATTAGTGTCTTGCAGCTGTTGTGTGGATGCTATCAAGGCATGGAAATATTGCATGTTGTTGCACTACACTGAACACAAAATTTGAGCAGATTTTCCGTTCCCAGATTATGCAAATATCGGAATAAAAGCGAACGCTAGGTCACCATTTCCCCTGGATTCACATGCAAGCATAGATGAAACTGAAATGTGTCCTTCACTTATTTCCGCATGCAACAGCAGAACAGACCAATGAAGAACAGTGCTTCAGGTATCGTGTTATCACTGCTACATTAGAAGGCATTCAAAGAGACAGCTGCTTACTTCTGTATTGATTTATCATCTGGTAACAGTAGATATACTTTTGTAGGGCTGCTTCTGCAAAAGACACTACACAGCAATGTGCTAAAGGAGGCTGCAAACCTTTTGGAAGCATAATTACTTTTCGAGGGGGGGGGGGGATATGTTTATTAGACAAAAAGTGAAAAAAACGGGGAAAGGTCAGCCAAACGGGACGTCGGCTTGCTATTCCAGAAATAAGAAATAATAATAAATAAATAAAAAGAAAATAGAATAATTAAAGAAAGAAAGAAAGAAAGACAGAAATAAGAAGGAATAAGAAATAAATAAATAAATAAAGAAAATAAAGAAATAAGAAATAAAGACGTAAGAAAAAGAAATAAATAAAGAAAGAAAATTAAGAAAAAAGAAATAAAGAAAAGGAAAAAAAAGTAAGAAAAATAAATAAATAAATAAATAAAGAAAATTACGAAATAAGAAATAAAGAAAAAGAAAAAGAAGTAGGAAAAAACGAAAAACTACCAGATGATGAAAGAAGGATGAGGTAGATTAAAGACAAAGATGACAAAAAAGATGACTAACAAACGGTGAAGGAATGATGAGATGAATCACAGAAGATGACTTTAAAAAGAAAGCATGAGGTTAATGCGTTGAAGGTGAGAGTGGGGCACAGAAGAAGAATGAGATTTCACGACTGAGTTCACAGGCTGTTCATCAGACCTGAGTCTCTCAAGAAAGTCAGCACTGCTTTGGTCACAGACTGCTGTGTGTGATCTCGTACTGGGCCGAGCAGAGTGGCCAGAGAAAAGTCCGTGCACCGCAGCTCGAGTAGGCGTCGTCTCAGCGTGGCTCGAGAGGTGTCGAATCTGTGACAGTCGAGGAGAAGGTGTGGCACATCAGCTTCAACAGCGCAAGTGGGGCATTTGGGCGACTGGAGAAGACCCATTTTACAGAGGAGTAGAGGTGTCCTGGCGACATTAAGGCGTAGTCGGTGTAGAATGGACGCTTCTTGACGCGAGCAGTGGTGTGTGGCAACGAAATCCATCGACGGGTCGATAGATCGGAGATGGTCGTTCAGTCGGACAGCGTCCTCTTGAAACTGCCGAGTGCCGTTATAACGGAGTCGCTGTGTCTGTAACCGACACGATGAGGCTGAAAGTGGTAGGAGACAGTTACTGGAGGTGCCGTCCCCATGTGCCCGACGTGCTAAGGCGTCTGCGCGGGTGTTTCCGTGCAGGCCGGTGTGACTGGGTACCCATTGGAAACACAGGCTATGACCAAAGGATAGAAGTCGGTTGTATATTGCGACTATCATGGTATCTAGGCCGCCGATTGTTCTAGAACAGTAATTTGCTAGAACTTCTAGCGCCACCTTACTGTCCGTGAACACAACCCAAGCGCCAGGCGGTGATACCGCTATGTGGTTCAACGCTGTCAGTATGGCGAAGAGCTCGGACTCTGTAGATGACGTTTCGTAGGGGAGCTTGTGCGCCACTTCAAGGTTTTCATTTGGCATATAAAAGGCTGCAGTAGATCCGCCTTGAGACACTGAACCGTCAGTGTACACAGGGAGTCGTTGAGAGTACGCTAAGTGAGTTTCGAGGTTTACTATTGCAGGTATACATAACCATGACCAATCACCGACAGCTTTTGTGCATTGTATAGGCACAAATATTCTGGAGGTCCTTTCTCAAAAATTATCTGTTGTGGACTCATTTATCACAACAACTTTGTATTCGTGAGCCTTTTGTTTATATTCAGACAATAAAGGCTATTACGTAGTTCCACAAGGATTACTTTTTTTCATAGAAGCGTGCACTCTCAATATCCTGCTCAATTAGTTGCCCAGGTCACATGAGAACATAGGTGAGCAACGCCGCACAAGGGAAAAACCTTGCTACATTCCACATGCTGACTCCACTAATATATCTGAGGTGTCGTACTGCAATAGAGTTGAAATGCACAGGAATAACGGGCAATGTGGACAGAAACTTTGAAGCTCCCATTGCACCGTGCTTAAAGTTGAAAATTAGATCAACTGCAGTTACTGCATATAGCACCTTGCAGATGAATATAACAAAACATAGGCTATAGACTCAGAAATAGACGGTATAGACAATTATAATAGGATTCAGGTGGTACATGCAACATCAAAGTGGAAATGTGGTTCTGCCATACTGTAGCATGAACGCATGGACAAATTGTACATGGTCACATGACAGTTGTCAACTACTTAAATGAAAGATAGCTTGCGTTAACATGGGTACAGATTTCTCCAGCCAGTGCAGCCGTTTATATCCACACTGAGCACACGAGCACGTGGCAGAACATGCACCCATGTTAACAATAGCTATCATGCTTTTACGTTATTGACAGCAGCCGTATGACCGCATAGCTTTTCTGTGCTCATGTGTTCAGTGTGCATATTGACGACAGCAGTAAAGCAGGGTAAACAACCACGCATGTTACACTAGCTCTCCTTCTTTTACGTTTTTGATAGCTGTCATATGGCCACAGAGTTTATCCATGTGCTCATGTGTTCAGTGTGAATATAGCGCAAAACAAAATAAGGTTTCCCTTTTGTGTCTCCTGCATGAAGCTCAACGCTTTTCTCAGTTCAGTAAAGTGGACCGAAATAATTACATGCTCTTCTTGTGTGCCAACGTAATGCATATGCCCAAAATCTGTGAAACTGTTGCTTTGGGTGCTGGTATCTTGCAAACCATCTCCCATATGTCATGTATTAATTTCCAGAAGTTGCGTGAAGACAGTGCATGTTCATCACTCGTTACTGAAGTTAGGTGGTTAGTCATGCAGAGGCATCTATATTACTTTACTACGAATCCAGCATTGTGTCCCATACATCTGCTCGCAGACTTTGTCCTTGATAATGCGGTACACCATGCTCACTACATTAAACTAGATTTGTGCTGACACAACTGGATGAACATGTCGGGTTCTGCAAAGTGACAACTACCAATGTGGCTCAAAAAATAACTGAGATTGTGGACGAAAGATATACAATCATATGAATTTCAATAAAAGTAATACAACACATTGTAGCTAAGATGGACCTGATTTCAAATTGCATCCTTTTCTTTGTATGAGCTTATATGCATTGTGTCCATTTTAAAAATTGCAGACTTCCTCTCACAGTATGATATAGATCAATACAGAAAGTGAGGAGACAATGATTAGTGCTGCTGCTTGCTGTGGCACTGATATTTCATGCTAGAACGAGCGCCTCTAGGTGTGCCTTGCTGTGATATTCCACTGTGTTGTTTTTCCAGAAATAGCACAATCTCTCAGTACAAAGGTGTACAGTCAAACTGCATAACCATACAGTGCAGAAATGCAGCCTGTGCAATAATTTTTCATAGCTTTATCATCTGTGCAAACAACGAAAATTAGTCGAAGCAGGCCACAAAGACGGACGATACAAACATGTAAGCCTCAAACGTCCAGTTGAGTTACTTAAATTATCGTGGGTATTTCAGGGTGTCTGCAATCTAGTAAAGCATGGAAAACTGGAAATAGTCTGAGAACTATTGCATGACCGGAAAACTAAAAAAAAAATGTCAAATTGGTGATGAGCTGCTGAAGTAAAAATACCCTAAATAAGTTTGCACAATTGTACAGTGGCAATTGTCTTTGTCATGGCATCACACAGGCCTGTTATGTCCTTTCACAGTCAAAGTAGAGTGATCTGTGTCAGAGTGAAGTGATAACTAACTGCATCACTATGGAAATTCTTTCTGAACAAGAAGCCTAAATTAAAAAAAAAAAACTGAATAGGGAGTGATTTCAAAGATCGCAGTGCATGATGCGGTCGTCCGTGTTGCCGTTCTTCTGTCCGCGTCTTTTTGTTGTCATCATGAATCATGAATTTGTACCAACTACCCCGGCTTCACACGCTTGTTTAGTGCATGATATGCTGTTGGCAGCCGTATTATAGCATGACATGAGCTGTGGGGAGTTTTTAGGCATTGGCGGCGGTGGTGGTTTGGCATGTAATGATGCGGTGATAATGTTAGTGAAACTGCTTACAGTGCAAGTGTGGAGTCGAGAGAGAACTTTTAGATAGGAAATAGAGGATAGATAGATAGGAAAAATAGATAAGTCCCCAACCAGGTATGTAAAAGTCTGATAAAAGAGAGAGGACGCTGACAAGCTGGTGCATACTTGAAGAAGGAGGAACCAGAGACACGGAGGAGATTGGGACGGACACGACAATTCTCAAACACATCAAAGATTTTATTGACCTCTTCCTCCCCTTCGGAGGTTTTTGAATATATAGTGGGTTGTTGTCAATAAAATCTTTGCTGTGTTTGAGAATTGTCGTGTCCGTCCCAATCTCCTCCGTGTCTCTGGTTCCTCCTTCTTCAAATGTAAAAGTCTTTCGGTAAGAATATATGGCTTTGAACAAATAAGCACAATGCAATTATTGAACAAAATATCAGCACAGGCTTGTTTGTAGCTGACGTTGCAGCTGTTGTTGTGCGTGTTTTCTTCGGTCCATTCCTGTTTACTCCATCCTTGAAACACCACTATCGGTATAAGAGATCCTTCTTTACGAGATATTTGGTTCATTTTAACATCTGTAGTGCACATGGTCTCAATAAACTACAAATCCTGAATGGCTCGGACGCAGTGTAATGGCATTAAAGTGTGGCCGTTTATTTGAGCAATTATTACGTCTGTGATGTCAAGTGCATCATAGCAGATGACAAGTAAGGACAAATATATACATTAGGCATGTTTCCATTTTGTGAAATTTCAGCAGAGCAAGAGACAGTCACAACCTAATGATGTATCTTTGCTGGCTGAACAGAACAATCAATTTAGTGCTTGATGATTTGTACAATAATCTTATAGGGAGTATTCATGTGACGTCATGCGTACCCTGCGCCGCCGCTTCCCCGCACGGTGGTGGTCACTTTGGCGCACTTTCGCTTTCGAGTTGTGAGACGTTTGTGACTGCGAGCTCGAACGATCGAGGACTCGTGCGAAACTTGGACCCAAACGTGCGGTAGGTTCTTTTGTGACCGTAAAGAAAATGCTGCAGTTGAGCGCATATGCCGCTCAGCTGCGTGAGGAAGCGAAATCTCGTTGCCGAGAGAAAGTTTTGAAATGTGGTGGTGTAGATCCCCTTCTTTTTACCGACAAAGACAAGAACGGAATCGGACAAAGAACGGAATCGCCGGGAAGCAGGTTATCCAGAACACCACACGATTATGTTATTTCCTTGTTACTTGTTCGGCCACCCCAACCTTTGGAAACATATGTTACCATTCCCTGGGACAAATGCCGATAAGATACTTGACTGTGTTGTGATGTTTATAGTGGGACCACGTCAATGCCCGTGTTACAAGCGACGATGGCCTATCTATAAACACCTCAAAGCAGTCAAGTATCACAGCGACTTTAAGACCAAAGGCGCTGCGAAATGCCATGGGCATTCTCTTTTGCAGCCATTCTCGCGAAGGCCATAAAACTGACCCCTTCAAGCGTACATACATGGCGTCAGTCCACCTGCTCAATAGTTTTGATATTGGTGGCTGGGAGACAGAAAACCGATATGGCAAGATCCTGCAGTGGGGAGTTGAGTCTAAATCGCATGAGCGTTACAATCATCTCTTGGAACCTAGTAAGAGAGTTGCAGGGTCCGTGCGCTACACTGTCTTCTTAAAAATGGAAAACAGCAAGTAAAATCGCAAAATTTGGTAGACCAGTGTAGAATGGGACCATTCTTTCGTTTGCACGAAAGGTGTCCTCGTCAAGTATGTGCCTGCACAGCTCTGATCGCAGCCTGTACACTTCTTCATTCTGTCTGTGGTTTTCGGCCTGGATGTTTGAAATGTCAGACATGGTCAAGTCGCTACCAACAGCGCAACCTAAAGAATAGAAAAGAACAACGTCACCTTAGCATTGCAAATGCTGTAAACCGAGGCGTCCGACAACAAACCTGGTAGTGATTCAGTTTCCTCATCATTGGTAGCATTTTCTTGCACCAGGGCAAGTTCTGTTGATTTAGTAAGGGCACCACCTTTTCAGAAACTATCGCCAATTACTTTTGCATTAACAGTGCATACCATCAACTTCTGTGCCTGACATGTCAGGTGTTCCAGGAACACTAGCAGGTGTGTCTGCCTGTTGCAGACGCAGCAGGGCTTCTGCAGCATCAACCTCCTGCTTCTTCTCCGTTCTTTGTTTCAGCCGTTGATAGAAGTGTTCGAGACATCGAAATTTTTTTCACACTGTCTGGTGCATCTGACTGTCTAAAATACTAATGCATTTTCAAAACTAAATCATACTTTTCGAGCCCGCTGGACTTCGTCTTTCGTAACCAAGAGCTACGGACGGTGCCCAATCCGGGTGATTAACATCATGCAGCGTGCCTGGCTCGCCTGAAATTTGTAAGCAGTCCTGTCACAAAGGAGATAGAAGGTAACACGAAGGCCCGAGTTAATGATAGGTACCGCTATCTCGGTCCCTCAAAAATAAGTCGATCAAGATAGGGTTATCAGACGTGTTCCAAATAACAGCTGCTTTTGTTCCGCTTAACTTGTACAAAGTGCCTCCCGCAGACCCTGTAGTGGAAAGCTCCCTGGTTTATGTCCTTGCGATTGATCCGCGCGAACCACTCGTGTCTTCTTCTTCTTCTTTGAAGTTCTTGTACAGGTTTCGTTTCCCGGTCTTCAACAGAAGGGACACGGAAGAAACGCACTTTTTCAAGCGTGCATTTTCTTTAGTTACCCTCTGTCGTTTTCTTGTTTGATTACGTTCGCCGTCATCACTACTTGTACGCTTTCTTGTGCGAAAACTGCGGTTGCCGCATAGAAATACGGCGCAGTTCGTCATCTTCCTCGCACGGCCCCGCCATGAAAACAGACAAAAGTGACCACCAGCGGGGCGGGGCTTCTCGGCGTGACGTCATCTCTGTGACGTAGGTGAATACTCCCTATATGCTGAAATGCAGAAATAAAAAGAGGTCAGCAGAGGTAAGCACAGCACCGCACTGACACATGGTCACGACACTTGCAACCTCCACGCTCACAAGCAGGGACGCCCTAGGTAACATGACGAAAACAGCGTTAAACAAACAGAGAAAAACACACACAGGACGAGGACGTAAGCAAGGCAGCACTCTCAGTACTTTTCCGTATAAGTCGCACTCCAAAGAAACACAGCCAGCAAAGAGATGCTCAACGCGTTGCAGATTTGTGACACGCTGAAAGTACACACGCCGACTTCTTAAAACTATAATACCGTAAAAGGTATGCGTGTGGGAGTCACCTGCAGGATAAGGCCACCCTTGCATGAATGTTCTTTCTGTTTACATAGCCTACAGTGATCAAGCACCTGCACACACGTTGCGAGCATGACGTCATGCAGTCTCGAAAGCGTATAAAGGACGCTGCTAGAATGCCCCATCAATCGAGTGGCTAGCTGACTATCCTTGACTTTGCTGACCAAGAGCGAGGGAGGCCCCGCCTCCAAATGGCGCGCTAATAGGAGGACTCGTTGAGGAATCGTCTGCTTATTCCGGTAGAGCTACGACCTTGAAGCCTCTGCTCTCGCGTAAGAGATGGCGCAACATTGGCGCTCGGTAAGGGCACGTGTGGTCGCCATATTAAGGCTACTGTCCCGCCCACAGGGGTGGCATCCAATGTATTGCTCCGTAGACGAAAGCGTGCTGGGCGAACGCAATGCATCCTGGACAGCTCCAGGTCGTACGTCACAGCAAACGTCTAGGCACACGTGACCTTAAAGATGGCGGCGCCCGTGATCGGCGGCCAAACCGTTTGTAAACAATGCGGTTGTTGTTTCTGGACGACGTTTTGGATGTTTTTGGATCACGGTAATTATTTTTATCCGATAATCTCGCAGTAAAACGCGCAGTTTTACACATAAAGCCTCGTATTGTTGACAACTTCCAAAGATGTGATGACGACCTCGCGTTAAGACTTACCGAGCCGATGCGATGTACTTAAAGGGACTCTGACCAGAAGTTCGACAAATATTTCGTTTGCATCTATTACGAAGGTATAATATGCCTCCAAGCCACACGCGAAATATTTTGGCTGTGCGCGGAGGCAAAGTTTGCCAAACAGGGAGCTGAAAACCGGCTTCGCTTTTCCCCCTCAACTCGCGCAATCGGGGCCGAAATCTAGCCTCTTTGCACTGGACATCCGCCAATTTCCGTGTGCGTGACGAAGTCACGAGGGCCACGTTTCATTGGGCGCCCGGACCGGAAGTTCTGTTGTTAGTGAGTCTGTGAGAGCGCCGGCATCCGTCCGGAATGCCCGATCGGGCAATATGGACGTCGAAGGCAGAAATGCGGAGACTTCGAGCCCGGAACTTCTTTCTGACCTTTCTGCGATCGAGACATCGAGAAGAAAATTCTGCGTGCTGAACAGCTCGGTAGGCTTTCGAAACGTCGCCGATGCCGCGAATGCGAGACGAAGTTAGAGCTCTACGAACATCAGTTACAGATGAAGCAAACAGCATGAGTCGCCTGTCTTCAGGTAAGCGATGAGCTTTTTAACGCACACTGTGATCGAACATGTAAACGTTCGCAGAAATTTCGTGTTCTGATATCTAATGCGCACTTGCTGTTCATGGTGCCGGTGTGGCTGGTGTGTCATAATGCCGAAGGAGATCGAATGCTTGTGCTGCAAGGAGCTCGAAAACACTGCCGAATGACTGCAGTATGAGTGCATTACAACCCACAAAGATTTCCAACTTCTATTCTTCAATATGACTGTCCTGAAGGTCGCATATTGAACTCCGTGGGCACGCGAACCTATGAGCGACTGTATTCACAAGTAAGTCACATGTGTCCTTGTCGAACGATGTTAAAATTTGGGCGCCCAAAACTGGTTTGGTCCTGCAATAGAGTCGTTAAAAACTCCAGTACAGGGCGCAGCACATAAAAAGGCTATACAGTACACGACTCTGAACTGGAGAAAACCAATATAGGCAATTTTGTAATTGCCAGTGTGCTGTGTCCTGAGTCACGTTTTTATGTATTGCCCTGTGCATAAGGTTTTAGCGTAGGTTTTTAGCGATATTGAGTGTTCTTGATTGTCGATTCAGTGAAAAGTAAAACAACTTTGGGTTCTAAAAGAACACAGCATGTGTAGTAATGTACAAGGTGTGGGCAGGTAAACTGCAGTTACTCTCAGGTACATGTAGAAATGACAATGCACACACACTGTACTGTAACCGGTTACCTATTTGCCTAAACTATATTTTATGTACATCTGTGTAGACGATGCAGATACACTGCGTATCGCCAGTTTGCAAGGTGAGTATGGCACAAGCTTGGAAAAAACAAGATCATGGTCATCCCAGCCTGTGCAGTGAAGAGGGTCTGGCAAGCCTTTCCCACAGAAAATGCCACAGGCTTCAAGTACCCAAGATCTTAACTGGGGGTACCTCTTCACACAGCTCGTCTATCACATTTAAAATAATTCAGCATCTGTATTTAGGATGATCTATAGCTCTCAGGATGATGCATGGTTCATGAGTTCAACATGTTGTGTTGAAACACAACACTAGTCCTTTTTAATGAGTCTTGCGGAATGATAGATGAGCACTCCTTTCGTGACATTGTGTACCATTGCTACAGTGAACAATTTCTTGAGCAAGACTGATGAACGAACAAAAAATAGTCTTGTCTTCCAAATATGTATGTTCCTTGTAACTTCCATATTTGTTAAGTGACCCATGTTGATGTCCCCCCTCATGTAATGCCTGCAATGGCCTTTGAGATATATTCATAAATAAATAAATATCAAAACCGGAAAAAGATGTAACACGTATCCTCTCTTTGTGTGAATGATACATAGACATTCTCAGAAGATTTGTACATAGTCACACTTTGCCTCATTTTGCATAAAGCCTAGTTCCACCTCTTATATCATCTCCGCATCTTCAATCTCCAAAGCAGTACAAGGCTAAAGTAATCAGTTACTACATAAAAAGAAGGAGGGGAGGAAAACAAATACTGGCACATCTAAAATTCGAAGAAACCCTGGTACTTTCACGGGGCTACTCACGGCTCAGTGCTGGATCAGATCCCGATGGAAAACAGCTTTTCTGAGCCTCAGTGATAGATTCCCTTGATTGCACTGACTGTGAGGCACATCTCATTGGCTTGGTGGCAAGTGGGCTTGTGTCTGATAGTAAGATTTGGAAGAAAGGGAGCAAGGAACATCTCTCTACGGTCTTAAGAAGGATATCAACGTTACCTGTCAAGGTACAGCATTTCATGTTGCTTTCAGTAAGTACAACACTCCTCATAGCAGTTACCATTCGTGTTGGGAAAGCATGCTGAAGTTAGCTCAGGCAGTGCATCCAGAACTGTGAATCGGGTTCATAGAGAGCACCTGGTGAGAGGGACAGCAACAGTGTCCAGTAAAGACTCTCCAGGAATTTTGTGCAGGTTTGGGGGTCACACCTTTTAATAATGTTGATGGAAAGCAGGGTGTGTGAAACACTGACTTCTGGTAGATGAATTCTTGTTATTTATAACCAGGTACCCATGTTCTAGTAATCTAGAAAAAGCCTTGGCTCTCTTGGAGGAAATTGCTAATGAATCTGAGTGTCTTTTGTGGAAACAGGTCGTAACTGCCTTTCTATCCACCCTTCTTAGTTGCCCTCGCAAAAGCAAATATGTAATGCTGTGCACCATATCTGATGCTAGCACACTAATTGCTTTGAGTGTTCTCAGGCTTCTGAAATGGAGCTACCTCGTACATATGCTGTGCCATGTCGGCAAGAACATAAATCAGACTGCCTTTACTTTTTAAATTGGCCCTTCAGTGCTTCATGTGACTGCAAGAATGGCACCCCCAAAACAATAGGCAACAAGAATGATTTCTGCAATGTATTGAGCTTTGTAAAACAACAACTTTATTTGAAAATATATTTCAGAAGCCGGGTGACAACCTCATAATGTAGCGTCCTTTACTGCAAACACCGCTCAACACAACGAATAAAAACAAGCGTAAACGTTTTGTCGCCTATCCGGGTGGCATCATCAGTACAACAGAGGCCAAAGATGAGCACATCAGCCTATCTAAGAGGGAATCTTACACATCCGATAGGGGGCCACGGTATGTATTACAGGCTGAAGCATCACGCCTGATAAAGCAGGATTCTAAGAACTTTCTAGGGTCCCATCACTAGTCATGAGCAAAGGTTACTGCACCATCAAAATATATGTCCCTTAGGACAGCAGTGGTAGACTGATTCGGTCCTGTTTAGTTAAGCTAAGCATTAGTAGCCCTGGCTCTTTTAGTCTTGTCCCACGTCTTTTGTCTATCTCGCCAATGTAGGTTGTATCAGATTCTATGCACTCAACTTGATATGCACAGTCAAAATGCCTGATGGGCACAGTGCCCTCCAAATAGCGTATGAAATACATTGGATGAAAGGAATGCGGACCACCGATTTGACTCCTTTGATGTTGTTTTTGATTGTTCTCTGTTGGAGGGATGATGCCACCTGGATAGGCAATGAAACGTTTACTCTCTTTATTCTTAATTGTTGTGTTAAGCCAGTGTTCTGAGTAAAGCATTTTACATTATGAACTTTGTTTGAATGATTAGTGGCGAGCTTCATACCCTGGGCCACTACTCTAACAATTGCTTGTGGTAGTGTGGCGAAATGGAATAACGAGCCTTGTAGACAATTTACTTGGCAATATATTTATTTCTCTCTCATAGGTTGAAGAACCCAGTGTGGTGTTACATAACGGAGGGGCACGTAATTATACAAGACCGATCACCAAAAGGCCTTGCTTTTGACTAGATTAAAATGTGAAGCGATTGTAATATAACAAATGCTGCATGGTGGCGATATGATAGGTTCTCCTCACGAGTTGTCGCCACAGTTACGGTTAGTTGAGAAATTGCATATCCAGGTAGCAGGATCAAATTTTAATTAGGCTACTTTGGCCAACACGCGAGCGTAGAGCACAGTGTCAAAAGCCCTTACAAAATAAAAAGAATACTACATCTACATGGACCCAGAAATCAAGACAGTTTGAAATGCTGTGAACGAATTCCACTACGTTAGTTTTGCCTGAATACCCTTTTCTAAAGCCATGCTGGAATTTAAAAAAAGAAATTGACAGAGTCAACTTGGTTGACAACGTGGTAGTACATGATGTGCTCCATTAGTTTACAGGGAACCCTAAAAAGTGGAGCTGGTTAATAGATAGAAGGAGCATAGTTGTCACCTCTTCTGGAGACAGGAATAAGCTTGAGACCTATGTCCTCGACTCGCACACATACTAAGAACCTTTGACACAGATTAACGTATCTTCATTCCACCTCTTTCACTTTCAGATGTTCATCTCTGTTGAGTGGTCTGTCATTCTTGTAATACAGATTGGAATTGAAATGCAGGTGCATAAGGGATGCTCTGAAAGAAAAAGTGTTTGGTTTTAGTCCTCTTAATGTTTCTGAAAACGAAAACAAACTTCACGGTGACTACTCTTCTGAAATTAGCAATTCCAGGATGACAGCAAAAAAAAATATCTTGCCATATCATTATATCCACCTGGCACTTCAATTGAATAATGGCAGTTGAAGATGACGATGATTCAATTTAATGACGCATAAGCAACTCGGGCTATAGTGTGCCAAAACCATGGTAAAACTGTGACTTGTTAAATATCAGATGATTATACTAAAATAATATACTTTGTTGGTTGGTAAATTGAGATATCGACAAAAACATGATATGATAAAAATAAGCAATTGAAGAAAAGGCAATTGTTGGCTTTGTGTGACTGATGTCGAGTTTGCCACACTACGTGTTGAATAATAATGTACGCTGATACGCTGTAGCATAATGTGAAACCAATATACACATACTTACATTTCAAACTTTCTTGAAAAAGGCAGTCCAAGTCTGTCGGATTTGCCAGACTCTATACAAAGCCAGTAAGCACAGTGTGGAATGACTGATTCATCTTTCGAATGCAGAGGTGCAGCTACCACGACGCTTCGTCATCTCAATGCTTCGGAGCGGCATAGCCTAGTAAGAAGCCATCAGAAGGATCTCATAACGATAACTTGGTCGAAAAAGTGGAGGGTTCTGTGGGATATGTAAGAAAGCATACGCGTTACACAACAGCTACGAGAATGATCGACTGCACCTGCATGGTTTTCAGTACGTAGACTTGGAACTGAAAAATAAATGTGCTAACCTTGTTGATACTACTTTTCCGTCAGGACCACACGAGAGCACACTTGGTTTTTTTAGTTGAAGGTATCATCAGGTCCCCATGCTCCTTTGAGATGCAGCAGACAGAAGTTCGCTGAGGCGAGTGACTGCCGTTGCGGTTCGTCGCTTCGCAGCAGATCAAGAACAGTACACCGCAACGATAGGTGAAACGTTCAGAATATGGTGACCAACTCCAACACCAACCCAATGACCCGAACAAAGAGGATGAACCGGGAGTCACACAAGTTCGCAGTTAGAGAGCTCGGAATACGGCATCCATTACAGCTGACCGGATACGGAAGCATTTATCGAACGCCGTGTACAGATTGAAAAGAAAATCGTAGAAACTGTTGCAGGTGATAAATGCAGGGTATATTTTTCTTCTTGAGGCTCTGTAACAAAAACATATTAACGTAGAAATGCCATTTCACGAAGGGAATTGACAGATATTGCGTGACCACGTGACGCGTTTGAGCCAATTGTGGGTGTTGCGAGTGGCCCCCGTGTTGACGTCATCTTGATGGTAGGCCGGGGTGGATATTCTATATAAACGTATGTTTTCTCGGTTTGACGCTAGGCGTGCTGCACTCGGATGAAGTCGAATGTTTAAAATTCGAGTTTAGAGAAACCGTAGGGTTTTAATGCGTGAATTTTCGCATGGAGAGTCGTTGTTGGGTGCTTTATCGACTACAAGTACGAAAGAGCTCCCACAGTTTCTGGTCAGAGTCCCTTTAAACTAAGGTGCAATGGGCTACCATGTTGCGGTAGAAGCACCGCATAGTTTACGCTGGCAAAATACGGCCATCCCTTGGTGTTAAGACGGTGAAAATATGTCGGTAAACGACAAAACGACATGTAAACAAAGTCACATGACCTCAAAATGACGTTTTCTATGACGTGCGACCAGGACAAGATGGCAGTTTTGCCAAAAGCACCCACTTGAGGGTAGTTACAACAATGGCGGGTTTTGTGTCACCCTGTGGTCCCACCATTTCCCTTCCCCATCACGTCGAATCAGCCGCTACTGCATTAGCTGCTACTGCCGCTACGCCACCATCCTTATCTTGTCGGTTAGCAGCCAGCAGGAACTCTGCTTTCTCTAAACAGATGAAGGAACGAATAACCGAGAGACACGGGACACGAAGACAAGCACAAGAGTTCTCAGACACAGTAATGATTTAATAACACCAAGCCTCCTAAATACCTAACAACTCCCGGAGGGGAGGGAGAGGGATAAAGGATGGCCTACTTACACTGTTCCCACGTTGCGTTATCGCCACCGTCTCTTTCCCCCCCCCCAAAAGTCTTTTCCACTTATCCCTTTCCCTAGACACAACCACGGTTTCGCTGAAGATGGGCTCACAGTTTCTGCATTGCCGAAGATGCGCAACTAGCTCGCTAGTCGGTTATGCGTTCCTTCATCATCATGCACCAGTTAGTCTGCGCCCTATCTCTTTTATCGTTCTCTAAACAGGTTCCCTAGAAAATCCGTACTCCCAAAATAGCCCTCCGGACTTGGGCTACCCCACGAGCCTATTATCCCTTCACAAAGGCAAGAGTCAAGGGCGTTGGCGGACCGTAGTAACTCATATGCACCAAATGCTCATAACCTCCAAACGCTCAAAACCTCCAAACGCCCAAAACCTCCAAACGCCCATATGCACCGACCAGCTCCGGTGGCGCAGCGGTAACGCGTGCGCTTGGAGACTGGGAGGTCCGCGGTTCGAATCCGCGGGCCGGCTGGGGTTTTTCCTGGGTTTCCCTCAGATGTGTAATAGGCGTATGCCGGCACAGTTCCCCTGAAGTCGGCCCATGGACGCAGCTATCCTCCCCCCGAGCGGATTCCGTTCGGTCTTCCATTTCACCCTTTCCTCCCCTCCTCTCCACCACCTTTCCCTTACCGAGAAACATGCCGCCTAATCAGGCAGGCAGACCTCTCGCAGAGAGCAGACCCTCTCAGGTTCCTCCCAACGACACTCCTCCTCCCCCCCCCCTCCCCCCCATATGCACCGAAAAAAAGTTGGTGGTTTTGAGCGTTTGGTGGAAATGAGCAGGAGGGGGAAAGCTGCTCATAAGCACCAAACGTCCAAAACATAAAAACTCATATGCACCGAAGGGCAGGAGACCACAAAGGTCGGCTCCCGCATTTGGAACGAGGTCATATGGTGAGAAAGGTGGAATGAATGGCGATTACCAAGGTCGCTTAATGTGTCAGTTTGAAGTTTATGTAACAGCTTGGTCCAGCTTGTATGTAGCCAGAACGAATAGCGCCTTCTCGTTTATGGATTTCTTTAGGCAGCCTTTCTGGAGGCAGCCTAGGACAAAAGACTTGATTCTAGCTGGAAAGACACTCGGCTCCCAGGGCTGTAGCAACAAAGAGCGTGGTCCCCTCCGAACATATGTCCGGGTTCACTTACAGTGCAGAAGCTGGAATACGATATTTATATAGGGTTTATATTATGCATACATAGGCCTGCAGTGAACATTTGCGCAAAACCCTTCTTTCGAGCCTTGTTCTTCGCAAGTTGGTTAATCAATGCGTCATAGTCCAGAGATATGATGATCATGTTTTCGGTTGACTACGAACTCAGAAAGCCTGACATCTCTTATGGTTAATTGAGCGCAGGATATTCTTGATCGGTCAGTTTCATTGTGCTGAGACCAGGGATTTCCCTACACCCCCAGGGGTGTACACCCTCCCTTCATTTTTGCAACACCCCCCCCCCCCCTGAAATTTATCAGGTGACCCCACCACCAACCACCAGCTCGGCCACCAACACGTTCTGGTAGTGAGTCCGGCGCAGCGAATTACATCCTGTACTGTCAAACTTGGGCTGTAGGACCACAGTCATGCAGATGATCGTACTATGCATTTGTCCAAAATCATTTGAAAGTGACTGTTCAATGCATATATTCCGCGCATACACGAGCAAAAATGCGTGAGGGCACGCAAACTCAATGTGGATCATCAAAAACCATTTGCGCCCAACTCAATCAAGCGAGTATTCTGTTTTTTTCGTCTAAGGATTTCACCGTTGTTTGCTAGGTATTCATTGAGCTTCGTGAGACAAAGGTGCTAGTGAGACAAAGGTGCTTTTTTGTTTGTCACTCGTGTGATTATGCATCTTAATGTTGAAATGCCGTTCATAATGAATCTGTATTCTAATGTACTGTGTTCTAACGTAATAACATGTACAAATAAAACGGGAAAGTTGTGCAGATATGTCACCATTGTGCCAGGATTCTTTCCGTGTCTAAGAAAAATTCCGTAAGTGGAACCTTCACCAAGCATACCTCCCCCCCTTGAAAGCTCGGCACCCCCCCCCCCCCCAGGGATGAATTTCTGGGGAAATAACTGGCTGAGACTTCTTTCAGCATCAGCGACAGTGGCTGGTGTGGTCAGAAAATAGAATGCTGACGCAAATGCCAGGATTCAGATATATCTCCTGGAGGCTTTCTTGTACGTGTACGTTAAAAATTGTTTGGCGTCCTCTCTTTTTCTAAATGACACAAAAGGATATTCCAATATAAGTTCGGTGGCATCGATGTCTACCATTTTTACTTCAAAATTTTTGCTGCGATTCTCCAGTTCAAGTTCCCATTGACACTGCCCCAAGTTGTTAGCGTTTTACAGAAATCCCAAGAACTTTTACCACTCCACGAGTTGGTTGACAAAATAGAAGATATGGCCTGAGCAGTGAGAATAAGAAAGAACTAAGATTTGAATTTTCGTTCTGCAGAAAGACGACTCTTCCTTTTTATTTATTTATTTATTTATTTTTCACTTTTAGGAGAAGGTAGCAGACATTGCAGAACTGCTTCATGATCTTGTCGCGTTGTCTGTACTCCGCAAAATAAAGAGAGGAAAAGAAAGCACAGACGGCAATTTGTACAATACAAGCGGTGCAGCAAATGGAACCGCTTTTATGTTCCTCATTAAATGGCGTGCAGCATTTATTGTTCATTAAGATTAATGTTAATTGAAAAAAGCATGTCTTCCAATTTCGAACAAATGAGCAGTGCGAATGATTGGCTATGATTCGGTTTATCAGATGTCCACAACGACGCTCTTGTATTTTTGGGCGCACGGAACCGCGCGGGACCATTTCTTCCGCCACGCAACCAGGGACCAATTCTTCTGGGACGAACTTTTCTGGGACTATTTTTTTCCGAAACTCCATCCAACATGCTCTACACATTCTCACTCCTATAGTTATTCTACCTTCGGTCTGGAAGATGACTGGCTTGGTTCTTTGGATGATTGGTTTTCAAATCACTTCTGTTTGCCCACCGTTTTAGGCATTCAAGAACAACATTACTTCCTCTTATAAGTAGAAACCGGAAATTTACGTGCCAAAACTATGAAAACAGACATATAGACCTAAAAAAATACCTAAACAGGCAAAAACATGCAAAAACAGACACGTTGTAGCACATGCCAAAACTACTTCTAATGTACGCTTCACGACGCAGACTTTATACTGTGGAACTGTAGCGAATGCTACAGACCCATTCGATGACGCCAGAGCCTGACTGCGACGCTGTGCAGCGTCAATCCTCCTTCCTGCACCGCTAGTTCAAGCTCACTGGGTGTTATCGTTGAATCTCTAACATATATTCAGTTTAATGTTATTTCTTCAGTTTATTTTTACTACTCGTTTTCTCTTGTGTTTACTCGTTTATGTAGCTTAAGGCGCTATGGAGTAGACGGCGTTCCATGCTGATATTCGTTAATCGGCCACATTTTCTCTTGCACGTTTTGTCAACCACACCCTACCTCAGGTAGGCGAATTTAATTCACTGTGGTGCGGACGATGAAAGGTCTCGCCGTTGTTGGCCTCACAGAGGTGGCAACGTCACGACTGACGGCCTGGGGGAATGTGCATCCTGGTCGACTTCTATAGGAACTGTGCCGACATATGATTTGGTCGAAAGACATTTCATCGAAGATCGAAACGGCAGCTGTCGTTTGATCGATTTTTTATTGGTTCACTTGGAGTGTTGAACGCCGAAGTTCTAAATGCCGTTATCCTAAGCAACATTTAACTGCGTGTAACCCGTTTGCTCGTAAACACATTCCTCATGCTAACCCACTTTGTCAAATAATAATTCATTTCAAGTATTAAACATTCTTGGCAAATAAATAAAAAATAAATTAATGACATTTTTCGATTATTTATTCCTGTTGAATGTGGATAAATTTTAACAATGTATAATTTGTTTCTGACAATCAACTGACCATTGTATAGGAGAAAGAACAGTTTTAGTTTATTTACTTTTCGCCTATGTGCAGGTGAATCTAAATTTAGTTCTTGCAACAGACATGTAAACGAAGAAGTCCTTCGAAACCTAGACAAGATAAGCAGGGGCAGCAGATCTTTGTACTTTCTCTATTTTTTCGGATAGCGTGCATGTGTAGTGACCCAGAATGCAGATGCATACACTAAACGAGGTTGAACTAAGGTTTTATATGCTGTTAATTTAATATATTTCGTTGTGCTCGAGTCAAAAGTTACAGAAAAACAGGTGCGGATGACACAGTGCATGCAGTTTTGAACTCCCTTCGAACAAACGTCTTTCGAAGAAACGGCGTCGATCAACCGGCTTTCGATCAAACGGTTTCCGACTAAGCTGCGTTTGATCAAACGCCTTCGATCAAACGTTATTTGACCAAACGGCGTTCGACCAGATGGGCGGACACTACGGCGTTCAAACACCCATTGACTCACGATAGATAAAAATAAACTTCCATAAAAATTCTTTCTGACTACATACAAGCAGGACCAAGCTGTTACATAAACTTCAAACTGACACATTAAGCGGCCTTGGTAGTCGCCATTCATTCCACCGTTCTCACCCTATGACCTTGTTCTAAATGCGGGAGAGGAAGACCCGGCCTTTGTGGTCTCCCGCCTTTCGGTGCATATGAGCATTCGGATGTTCTGGACGTTTGGTGCTTATGAGCAGCGTCTCCCCTCCTGCTCATTTCCGCCAAATGCTCAAAACCACCAACTTTTTTTCGGTGCAGTGGCGCAGCGGTAACGCGTGCGCTTGGAGACTGGGAGGTCCGCGGTTCGAATCCGCGGGCCGGCTGTGCCGTCTGGGGTTTTTCCTGGGTTTCCCTCAGATGTGTAATAGGCGTATGCCGGCACAGTTCCCCTGAAGTCGGCCCATGCACGCAGCTATCCACCCCCCGAGCGGATTCCGCTCGGTCTTCCACTTCACCCTTTCCTCTCCTCCTCTCCACCACCTTTCCCTTCCCGAGAAACATGCCGCCTAATCAGGCAGGCAGACCTCTCGGGTTCCTCCCAACGACACTCCTCCTCCTCCCTCCTCCTCCTTTTTCGGTGCATATGAGCGTTTGGAGGTTTGGAGGTTATGAGCATTTGGTGCTTATGAGCTACTACCGGTGTTTGAACGGGTATAGTAGCTCATAAGCACCAAATGCTCATAACCTCCAAACGCTCAAAACCTCCAAACGCTCATATGCACCGAAAAAAAGTTGGTGGTTTTGAGCGTTTGGTAGAAATGAGCAGGAGGGGAGAAGTTGCTCATAAACACCAAACGTCCAAAACATCCGAATGCTCATATGCACCGAAAGGCGGGCGACCACAAACGCCGGGTCTTCCTCTCCCGCATTTGGAACAAGGTCATAGGGTGAGAACGGTGGAATGAATGGCGACTACCAAGGCCGCTTAATGTGTCAGTTTGAAGTTTATGTAACAGCTTGGTTCTGCTTGTATGTAGTCAGAACGAATTTTTATGGAAGTTTATTTTTATCTATCGTGAGTCAATGGGTGTTTGAACGCCGTAGTGTCCGCCCATTTGGTCGAACGCCGTTTGCTCAAATGACGTTTGATCGAAGGCGTTTGATCTAACGCCGCTTGGTCGAAAACCGTTTGATCGAAAACAGGTTGATCGACGCCGTTTGTTCGTAAGACGTTTGTTCGAAGGGAGTTCAAAACTGCAAGCACTGTGTCATCCGCACCTCTTTTTCTGTAACTTTTGACTCGAGCATACGGAGCAGGCAATCAGGGTACTCTGCTTTTTTCATTTTTATTATTATTTCTTTTTCTTTTCTTTTTTTGCAGGGAGACCACTGGTTACTTGCAGACGTTTGTAATTTACGAACCAGTCGGACACATGTTGAAGAAAGTTGCCCCAAAAGGTTGGGAAAGGTTGGGAGCAGCCCATAGTCTGTGTTACTTCTGAGCACCTTTCTCATTGCTGGTGACATACAGTATTTAAAGGGAACGGTCTGAAACGGGATAGCCATATGTGCGCGAAAGCCACGCGAAGTCTGTGGATGCTAAGAATGAAAATTCGCCATGGCACAACGAAATATATTAGATTAACAGCATATAAAACCTTAGTTCAACCTCGTTTAGTGTATGCATCTGCATTCCGGGTCACTACACATGCACGCTATCCGAAAAAATAGAGAAAGTACAAAGATCTGCTGCCCTGCTTATCTTGTCTAGGTTTCGAAGGACTTCTTCGTTTACATGTCTGTTGCAAGAACTAAATTTAGATTCACCTGCACATAGGCGAAAAGTAAATAAACTAAAACTGTTCTTTCTCCTATACAATGGTCAGTTGATTGTCAGAAACAAATTATACATTGTTAAAATTTATCCACATTCAACAGGAATAAATAATCGAAAAATGTCATTAATTTATTTTTTATTTATTTGCCAAGAATGTTTAATACTTGAAATGAATTATTATTTGACAAAGTGGGTTAGCATGAGGAATGTGTTTACGAGCAAACGGGTTACACGCAGTTAAATGTTGCTTAGGATAACGGCATTTAGAACTTCGGCGTTCAACACTCCAAGTGAACCAATAAAAAATCGATGAAACAACCGCTGCCGTTTCGATCTTCGATGAAATGGCTTTCGACCAAATCATATGTCGGCACAGTTGATTTAGAAGTCGACCAGGATGCACATTTCCCCAGGCCGTGAGTCGTGACGTTGCCCACCTCTGTGAGGCCAACAACGGCGAGACCTTTCATCGTCACCACAGTGAATTAAATTTGCCTACCTGAGGTAGAGTGTGGTTGACAAAACGTCCAAGAGAAAATGTGGCCGATGAACGGATATCAACATGGAACGCCGTCTACTCCATGGCGCCTTAAGCTACATAAACGAGTAAACATTAAGAGAAAACGAGTAGTAAAAATAAACTGAAGAAATAACAGTAAACTGAATATATGTTAGAGGTGCAACGATAACACCCAGTGAGCTTGAACTAGCGGTGCAGGAAGGAGGATTGACGCTGCACAGAGTCGCAGTCAGGCACTGGCGTCATCGAATGGTTCTGTAGCATTCGCTACAGTTCCACAGTATAAAGTCTGCGTCGTGAAGCGTACATTAGAAGTAGTTTTGGCATGTGCTGCAACGTGTCTGTTTGCATGTTCTTTCATATTTAGGTGTTTTTTTTGGGTGTAGATACCTGTCTATTTTCATGGTTTTGGCACGTAAATTTTCGAGTTCTACTTATAAGAGGAAGTAATGTTGTTCTTGAATGCCTAAAACGGTGGGCAAACAGAAATGAGTTGAAAACCAATCATCCAAAGAACCCGGCCAGTCATCTTCCAGACCGAAGAGAGAATAACTATAGGCGCGAGAATGTGTAGAGCATGTTGGATGGAGTTCCGGAAAAAAAATAGTCCCGGAAAAGTTCGTCTCGTAAAAAGTGGTCCCTGGTTGCGTGGCGGAAGAAATTGTCCCGCGCGGTTCCGTGCGCCCAACAATACAGGAGCGTCGTTGTGGACATCTGATAAACCGGATCATAGCCAATCAAGTGCTATCATTGGCACTCCTCATTTGTTCGAAATTGGAAGACATGCTTTTTTCAATTAACATTAATCTTAATGAACAATAAATGCTGCACGCCATTTAATGAGGAACATAAAAGCGGTTCCATTTGCTGCACCGCTTGCAGGGATGAGCAGTATTTAAATATACATGTATTTATATTTTGTATTTAAATAGAGACTTGAAAAATGTATTTATAATCATATTTAAATACCAATTTTTGGGTATTTATTCTTGTAAATATTTTATAAATACTCTTAAATACAGAATATACTGACTCATATCTTAAAGTTGCCTTGCATTTGACCTTTCGGGAAAGGGCGAGTTTGGGGCTCAATTATGCCGCGTTTGCGCTAGCATGCGCATGCGACAAACCATTTTAGATGGCGAGTTTTTCACTGTTGTTGCGGACAACGGTCGTGACTACCCGATTACATTGTTCTACGAAGCATCTTCGTCAAATTTAATACAAGCATTTGTTCATCGGCACCTGTGGAGATGCTGTTCTCCTTTGCGAATCTGATGCTGCGGCCGAACAGAAGATGCCTAAAAGAAGCAGTCTTCGAGAAATTTCTAATATTAAAATCGCCATGAACAAAGTATTTTGTGTTTATATTTAAATACTCAAAAAATGTATTTCTGCCCATCCCTGACCGCTTGTATTGTACAAATTGCGTCTGTTCTTTCTGTTCCTCTCTTTATTTTGCGGAGTACAGACAACGCGACAAGATCAGGAAACAGTTCTACAATGTCTGCTAACTTCTCCTAAATGTGAAAAAAAAAGTAAGAGTCGTCTTTCTGCAGAACGAAAATTCAAATCTCAGTTCTTTCTTATTCTCACTGATCAGGCGATATCTTCTGTTTTGTCGACCAACTCGTGGAGTGGTAAAAGTTGTTTGGATTTCTGTAAAACGCTAACAACTTGGGGCAGTGTCAATGGGAACTTGAACTGGAGAATCGCAGTACCCATCGATGCCAGCGAACTTATAATGGAATATCGTTTTGTGTCGTTGAGAAAAAGAGAGGACGCCAAACAAAGAGACGCCAAACAATTTTTAACGTACACATACAAGAAAGCCTCCAGGAGATATATCTGAATCCTTGCATTTGCGTCAGGATTCTATTTTCTGACCACACCAGCTACTGTCGCTGATGCTGAAAGAAGCCTCAGCACAATGAAACTGACCGATCAAGAATATCCTGCGCTCAACCGTAAGACATGTCAGCTAGGCTTTCTGAGTTCGTAGTCAACCGAAAACATGATTATCATATCTCCAGACTATGACGCATTGATTAACCAACTTGCGAAGAACAAGGCTCGAAAGAAGGGTTTTGCGCAAATGCTCACTGCAGGCCTATGTATACATAATATAAACCCTATATAAATATCGTATTCCAGCTTCTGCATTGTAAGTGAACCCGGACATATGTTAGGAGGGGACCACGCTCTTTGTTGCTACAGCCCTGGGAGCCGAGTGTCTTTCGAGCTAGAATCAAGTCTTTTGTCCTAGGCTGCCTCCATGTCTATGAAAATAAAGCTCAAATTGAAATCCATAAACGAGAAGGCCTATTCGTTCTGGCTACATACAAGCAGGACCAAGCTGTTACATAAACTTCAAACTGACACATTAAGCGGCCTTTGTAATCGCCATTCATTCCACCTTTCTCACCCAATGACCTTGTTCCAAATGCGGGAGAGGAAGACCCGGCCTTTGTGGTCGCCCGCCTTTCGGTGCATATGAGCATTCGGATGTTCTGGACGTTTAGTGCTTATTAGCAGCTTCTCCCCTCCTGCTCATTTTCACCAAACGCTCAAAACCACCAAATTTTTTTCAGTGCATATGAGCGTTTGGAGGTTTTGAGCGTTTGGAGGTTATGAGCATTTGGTGCATATGAGGCACAACCGTTTGAACGTGACAAACACGTCCGCCGTCACTCTTCTATTGTCATGCGCATGCAGCATGTTCCTAATTGGTGGACTTACGTCGCGAGACAACTGTGATCATGAGCGACGTCACACCTCGCGTGGCTTAACGTACTTGCCGTGTAACGTCGAGACTGGGAGGTACCCGGGTTCGAATCCCGGTGCCGGCTGTGCTGTCTGGGGTTTTTCCTGGGTTTTCCTCAGACGCTTTCAGACATATGTCGGCACAGTTCCTTTAGAAATCGGACCAGGATGCACATTCCCCCAGGCCGTCAGTCGTGACTTTGCCCACCTCTGTGAGGTCGACAACGGCGAGACCTTTCATCACCACCACAGTGGTTAAATTCGCCTACCTGAGGTAGAGTGTGACTGACAAAACGTCTAAGAGAAAATATGACTGATGGACGGATAATATAACCAACATGGAACGCCGTCTACTCCAGCGTTTCCCAAACTTTTGGCGGTGACGGACCCCGGGAAGCGATGAGAACCAATTCACGGACCCCCCTCCCCCCCCCCCCCCCCCCCACACACACAAATATACCGGGATACGCGCTGTGTACACTGCATTGCAGACCGCGTTTAATATGCGTGACAGGGTATAACAAGGAACGAAATTACATTTGTGCAAGCATAAACATGGTCAAGTGACTGTCCAGACAGAAGCGAAGTTGACTTCCAACGCCGCGTTCAGTGCGAGGTATCATCTGTAGTGCCACCATCGCTGCAAGAGGTCCGCTGGCTGCCAAATATAAAATGCGCTGAACACAGGAACACTCTCAGTCAGTTCGAAATCGAAGCAAAACGATATGACGCGCTGTATTTCCCATGCTAGCCAGTGCATAACCAGCAACCTCGTCAGCTGCTGCGTGCTTTCGATACAGCTTCAGAAACGATTCCGGACTGGTTTCTTCTTCTTGTTTGTATGTGTATGACGCGGACAAACGTGCATTGCAGGACTGTTCTATCAGAAATTAGAAGCTAGCCGTTGAAGCATGCTTGTAGCAATTTTGGGTGTTTGGAAATCGGGCAGCATGTACGAGCGCGTGTTTGTGGGGACGAAAATCCTCACTGAAATGTGAGAGACGGTCGCGGACCCCCACGGACACTCTCGCGGACTTCCAGGGGTCCGCGGACCACACATTGGGAAACACTGGTCTAGTCCATAGCGGCTAAAGCTACATATGCTAAAGGAAACGAGTAAACATAAGAGAAAACGAGCAGTAAAAATAAACTGAAGAAATAAACTGAAATAAAATTAAACTGAGTATATGTTACAGGATCAACGATAACACACAGTGAGCTTGAACTAGCGGCGCAGGTAGGAGGCTTTACTGGCAGCCACTGGCGTCATCGAATGGTTCTGTAGCATTCGCTACAATTCCACAGTAGTCTGCGGCGTGAAGCGTACATTAGAAGTAGTTTTGGCATGCGTTACAACGTGTCTGTTTTTGCATGTTCTTGCCTATTTAGGTGTTTTTGAGGGCCTAAATACCTGTCTATTTTCGTTGTTTTAGCACGCAAATTTCCGAGTTCTACTTATAAGACGAAGTAACGTTGATCTTGAATGCCTGAAACGGTGGGCAAACAGAAATGAGTTGAAAGCCAATCCTCCAAAGAACCAAGCCAGTCATCTTCGAGACCGAAGATTGGTCTCTGGTTGCGTGGCGGAAAAAATGGTCCCGCGCGGTTCCGTGCGCCCAAAAATACAGGAGCGTCGTTCTGGACATCTGGTGAACCGGATCATAGCCAATCAAGTGCTATCATTCGCCCTCCTAAGTTGTTCGAAATTGGAAGACATGCTTTTTTAATTAACATTAATCTTTAATTTAACATCATTAATGACACACACACACACACATACATTGGAACAATAAATGCTGCACGCCATTTAATGAGGAACATAAAAGCGGTTTCATTTGCTGTACCGCTTGTACAAATCGCGTCTGTTCTGTCTGTTCCTCTCTTTATTTTGCTTGAGTACAGACAACGCGACAAGATCAGGAAGCAATTCTGCAATGTCTGCTACCTTCTCCTAAAAGTGACAAAAACAAAGTAACAGTAGTCTTTCTGCAGAACGACAAATTCAAATCGCAGTTCTTTCTTATTCTCACTGATCAGGCCATATCTTCTGTTTCGTCGACCAACTCGTGGTAAAAAGTTGTTTGGATTTCTGTAAAACGCTAACAGCTTGGAGCAGTGTGAATGAGAACTTGAACTGGAGAGTCGCAGCAAAAAAATTAAGTAAAAATGGTAGACATTGATGCCAATGAACTTATACTGGAATATCGTTTTGTGTCATTGAGAAAAAGAGAAAACGCCAAACAAAGAGACGCCAAACAAGTTTTAACGTACACATACAAGAAAGCCTCCAGGAGAGCCTAGGAGGAGATAGAGGAGGAGCCTATCAGAATCCTTGCATTTGCGTCAGGCTTCTACTTTCTGACCACACCAGTTACTGTCGCTGATGCTGAAAGAAGCTTCAGCACCATGAAACTGATCGATCAAGAATATCCTGCGCTCAACCATTAGAGATGTCAGGGCTTCTGAGTTTGTAGTCAACCGAAAGCAAGGTTATTATATCTCTAGACTATGACGGATTGATTAACCAACTCGCGAAGAACAAGGCTCGAAAGAGGGGTTTTGCGTAAATGTTCACTGTAGGGCTATGCATGCATAATATAAACCCTACATAAATATCGTATTCCAGCTTCTGCATTGAAGCAGGGAGTGACTTTTTCGGATTAAATGCATTTCTCAGCCGGCACCGGGATTCGAACCTGGGTACCTCCCAGTCTCGACGTGACACGGCAAGTACGGAAGGTTTTCGAGATCCTGCAACGCAAAGACCGGAATACTTCACACTAGTAGTATAGAAAGGAGTTCTATAGCCAAGAGTTTTCTCTAATCCAATTCCAATCCAATTCCAATCCAATTCTAAGCCATAATTCAGTTCTAATCCAACACAAGCCAAATCCAAAGCCATCTGATTGGCCGCGATTAGCTCCGCCCACTTCACGTTGATTGGCCCATGCTAAGCCTACTGATCTTTGATTGGCTGACCGTAGCTCCGCTCCTTCATGCTAATTAGTTGGCTTGGCTCCGCCCAGTTCACGCTGAATGGCCCGTGCTAAGCCTACTGATCATGATTGGTTGACTGTAGCTCCGCCCCTTTATGCTAATTACTCGTCTCTGCCCACTTCACGTTGATTGGTGCATGCGTATCGCTGAGCACAGCTCCGCCCCTTTATGCTAATTAACTGGCTCCGCTGATTGGTCCATTCGAAGCCTACTGATCACTCTCCACATTTTCTAGACTTTCTAAGCCCTCTGATTGGCCGTCCCCAATTTAAGCCTACCGATTGGCCCCATTCTAAGCCCACTGATTGGCTGACTAAGTCCGCTGAACATAGCCTTCGTTAGCGCCCGTCAGATGGCGCGCTCGGCAGCGACCCTGCTGCAGCTTTATCTCAGACAGACAGGGAAAAAATACCTTTCAACGTTTATTGAGTACATGTTTGAGAAAAAGCATGGCGCTCTTGGAGAGATTGATTCCTTTGATGCTGGGCGTGGTTCCACGGAAGTGACGGATCATGTAGACGTCTCCGGGACAGCGGCTGAGAAAAATTTCGTCCTCCATGAGCTGGCACTTCCGCGTGCACTGGATATCTTCGTAGCTGTCGCTCACGTGCAGCGAGTGAAAGCACGTACGCAGCGATCCAGTAGCGTTCCCATTCAGGTTAATACCGGATCGCATAGGTACCACGTGCCACTCTCTGATGGCCAAGATGTCGCCAGGGCATTCGTGCGCGTAGTGTGCTTATCCTTCTCCAGCTTGATGCTCGCAGTACAGTTGCCAGCGTCCAGCGCCAGCGCGCACGAGACGAGCGAGAAGAGAACGAGTTGCCACATCCTTCCAGTGACGCAGGTCAAATGATGCTACTCCTACTCATCCACTGCATTATCTGTGCGGCGGGGGGAAAGAACGCCAGGTGAAATCTCGCTATCTACGTCATCCACTCGAGCTTACCATATTCGCAGCTTCCATACGGGTGGAGTCTACGTCATTGTAGAAGTATCGTTTGTCGTCGTACGCCATCAGACTTCTTTTCACATTTCTGATGGTGTACATGCACTGTTTCTTTCCCACTATTGACACCTGTTCGTGCGATACGCTAGCGTGCTTGAATAGGGTATCGCGGTACGTATCATGGAGCAGGTGTTTGCGCACAATGTTTTTTTTGACCCCTTTAGCTCTTGCAATTTGTTTTTCCCCGGCTAATTTGATGGAATACATTTTGGCTTTCAAGCATATTACTTCCTCAATGGGTACGCTACCCGTTTCACTTTTGAACGCGCCAAGTCTGTACAGTGGATGATCACGATCGAAGGAAGACAAATCTAAATGGTCGTCGGCGATCGCGCGTAACTGATCTTCGTAGTCCTTGCAGAATAGGCCGAGGATCAGAGAATCCATGTCAAAGTAGCACGTAATCACCGGACAAGTGAGCTTACTCAACAGGGTTTCATAGTAGAACGAGTACATGGTTAACTTACTCAGTTCTAAAATCGTGAAGCCAATCTGCAGGGGGAAATCGCATCACACTTTTCTTTTGCGCATTTCGTACATGACGCAATCGGGGGACAAAATTTCCATTCGTACACATTCCGCCCGACTCCCGAGGCGACTCGCCGTCTCCTCATCGAAGGCTACTCGAATGTCCCGCATATTAAATTTATTTAGTAGCGTACGCCCGAAGACTGCATTATTTGAGATTTTATAGAAATTTTTCTCGAACGTCGTGCTCGATGCGACGCGTCTGGCAACATTGTCCTCGATGTAGGGACGCAGGAATGGTGCCTGACGAAATTTTAGAATTTGGTGAATTTTTGTCACCCGCATGCCCGGTCTACAATAGAGAGCGAGCAGCGCGTAATGAACAACATACTCGACCTTGTCCTTGCACGTGAGCAGCAGCTTTTTGCTGTTCGCCGGCTGATACATTAACTCTTCGAGGAGCCCTCGCTGGAATGGTGAGAGCCATTCCTTTGGGACGACCGCCTTCTCAGGAGCCAGGGGGAAGTACCGCGTCAGCGCGTGGATAGATTTTGGATACTCCAAATCGCACACGTACACGTATCCCACATCCGAATCTGTGGGATGACGCATAAAATCCACGGAGCTAAAATCCTCGACCCATTCGAAATCGTCGACGGGGAGGTGCTTTATCATACTGAATCCGTAAAGATTGTTGCAATCTACGTACGATATGTACACCTCCTCTTTATCGGGATTGTAGCCACTGCACAGCGGGTTGTTAGCCCGTAAATGACGCCTGCTCGCCTGACAGAGTCCGCCTCTAACACCCGATTCGATGGTCCGGTACATGTCTCGTCGATGATCAGCTCCAATTTTGCCCGCGTGTAATTTAGAGCGCATTGCCACGAATAGGATGCCAGAGAAACGGAATGAAGCAATTCCAAACCGCGTGCGTCATAGCGCAGGCGTCGGAAGTGCTGCATTATGTCAGCATGTAACAGGGCATCCGTTTTCAGGTACAATGCATTATAATCCCTCAGATTCGAGCAACCAAAACGTTCAAATACGTGCAGCGCGTACTGATAGTCTTCATCGCTTATATCCTCCCCCGTCAGATCGTTTCGGAAGGCGGATTTTGCCGGCAGAGCCAATTCGTCGTAGACCGCGAACGAGCTAACGTGGCTGTACGGGAATACACCTTTACGAAGCAAAATTTTGTAGTCGTCTCCAAATACCTGCTTCAGGCATTGGAACGCCTCTGCGCCCCCCATGGATTTGACGGTTTCCACAAGCTCTCCCAGCGACGAATTTAGGTACTGCATGGTACCTCTGAATAGGAAGGTGCCAATTTCGAACGATCGGAGTTTTTCCATGGAACTGGCCACGGTGAAGGGAGCTCGCTTCCACCCGAGAAGGTGAAATTCCTGCAGTAGTCCGGTCAAATCATAGGCCAGATTGTGCACCATGATGGGCAGTTTTTCCCGCGTCGTGCACGCCACGTTACAGGGGTTGCACAGCGTCGCGATGTAATTTGTCTCGCCGGCAGTACAACGCTTGGAATGGTCGTGTTGCCGGACACGGGGTAGATCTTGCGCGAACTCCCGCCCGCTGTACGCGCAGTGGGTGGCAGCTCTGTGCCATGCTCGTTGCTCATCATTCAGCACCATTTCCGCAGGGCAAGCGTTCAGGGCGATAATCTCGTCCCGCATTTCCATCAAAGCTCTGACGCACTGCCTCGCAGAATCTTCACCGTGGTGCATCCTGATGCACATCACCTTCGAGTCGTGGGTGCGTACGAGCACGGCACAGAAGCTCGAGGTGACGTGACGCTGCATGCCAACACCACTGGGCGCGAGTACGCTCTCCGTGTCCAACGCGACGACGTAGTTGTACTGCTGCTTGTACTGTATGTTAGTAAACTCTACAAAGTTTTTGCCTGGTTCGCAAAATTCCAATATGATTTCGTTTACGTCCGCGCACAGGCGACGATGTTTCGCCATGCTCTCTTCCTTGCTAAAAGAGCGCGTGCAACGCTCGCAGACGAAACGCTTGTCTTTCCTAATCAGTAACCGCTCGAGGGACTTGATTCCAAAAAAATGCTGGTCTATAGGCAATAAGTGAATTTTCTTTTCATACTCGAGTTTTGGAGGTCGCGGCACGTGCACTCCCTGATCGACGTACTCGTATACGTACACGGATATCATGTTTTTGTCTTCGAATTCGTCCAGGTCAGAGTAGGAAACGGAGAAGCGACAAGGCCACCAGTACTCCGCTGCGTAATTTTCATATTTTTTTGACCATGTATTCCAACACTGTGGATGCAGGAGGGCGAGCGTGTTGTATTTGAAACACTCACCCTCCTTGCGTGCCGGTAAATGAATATTTCTTAGCACGTTCCTGCGCTTAGCCAAATGATCGGGAAGTGCCCCATTGCATCCGAATTTTTTCGTTTTCAGGGTGGAACTGCACATTTGAACGTTTTGGACGTCGGTGGACACGAACCCGCTCCCTTCCCGCTGATAATTTTCTACGCGTCCCGTGGGCTCCTGAATCACATCCATCAGGGTATTCGCGATGGCTCCGTCGCTGTGGACTTCGTGAGCAAACGCCATAAAGTGGGCAATGTGCGCGATTATCTCCCCACGAGTTTCCTTTACCATTAAAACATCTGAACAAATGCAAAACCTAAAGGGTATTCTTTGCGCTCTCAATATAGCGACCATATCGTGAAAGTGACTCATTAAATATTGTCGCAAATCCTCTACTCCCTGATCGTGAACAGATGCCAATAGCACGTACCTTTTAACGACACCTCTCAATGCACTGTCAGTCTGGAAGAAGGGCAGGAAAGACGTCGACGTCGGGGTGCGATCGCATCACGTGAGCAGACAGTGTAGGAGGTGCGCCGTCCGGAGAATCGTCGTCCGATTCATCCTCGATATCGTGACGATCAAAAAAGCATAACACACACCGAGGCACTGAAAATAAACGGATCCGTAAGAAACGTGTAACAAGTGAGGCGAATAACTTACTTTTGAAGCGAGTGAAAGCAGACTGTTCCCCCCTGAGGCGATCGCGCGGCTTATAAACCAGCAGCCATGCTGCATGTCAGAACACGTTGGGGCCATCTGTTTTATATCAAAGCTTGCATACTTCCATGCTTTGGTGGTCGTAAATCATGTGTTCCGAGAAATGAGGTCACGGAGCTTCATCAGCCATGCTGCATGTCAAAATACGTTGGGGCCATCTGTTTTATATCAAAGCTCGTGTACTCCCATGCTTTGAAGGTCGTAAATCACGTTCTCCGAGAAATGAGGTCACGGAGCTTCATCAGCCACTCTGCACGTCAGAACACGTTGGGGCCATCTGTTCTATATCAAAGCTCGGGTACTCCCATGCTTTGGTAGTCGTAAATCATGTGTTCCAAGAAATTTCATTTCATTTCATTTATTTAACCCTTAAAGGCCTGAGGGCATTACAAAAGGGACATAGGCAAAGCAAAACACAGTAATGCTAATTACAATGTTACAAGTTATAATAATAACAATAACAATAATAATAACAATAACAAATTACAAAAAAGAAAAAAAAAGAAAAAATGACTACAATGATGATACATCTCATTAATGTACAGCGTACTTTGCAACTATCAAGGTAAGTCTAGTGATAATGAAAACATCTAACAAGTCAGTTCAGTGTTAATCTTTCAGGTGTTCTGTCAGAGACTGTTGAAAGCGTGTGTTATCTGTGATCGTCACTATGCTGTTCGGCAGGTTATTCCAGAGGTCAATAGTTTGTGGTAAAAAAGAGTTTTGGAACGAGGTTGTAGAAGCATGAATTGGACAGATTTTTTTCAGGTTGTTAATGCGTGATGAAGACCGGAAGGGTTTCAATATCATGTCGTGTTTTATGTCAAGAGGGCTGTGGAAAAGTTTATGAAGGAATGTTATGCTGCCATGTATACGTCTTTGTTTCAGTGTGGGTAATTCGAGGGTATGCCTCATATCTGTGATACTGCTGTGCGGGTTATAGTTGTTCATTATAAACCTGATGGCGCGGTTTTGAATAGACTCCAATTCAGTACTTAGTGTTTCCTGCCAGGGGTGCCATATTACAGATGCGTATTCGAGCTTGGGTCTCACTATTGTTGTGTATGCAAGCTTTTTAACAAGTGGTGAAGCCATACGGATGTTTCGCCTGAGGTAGCCAAGGGATTTGTTTGCACTGGATGAGATAGCACGGATGTGTGTGCGCCATGATAGGTCTGGTGTTAGGTGAAGTCCAAGGTATTTATAGTTATTTACCTGCGTTAGTACTGATGTTCCCAAAACGTAATTCAAGTTAGAAGGTTGGCATGACCGAGTGAAAGTCATCGACTTACATTTCGAGTAGTTAGCTTCCATTAGCCAGTCGGAACACCACCGATGAAAAGAATGTAAGTCGTTTTGTAATATGGCTCGATCATGTTCATTATGTATGGTTCTATACAGGGTGTCCCAGAAAACGTGTCATTGAATTATAATAAAAAAAACTGCACCACCTAGGGTCATGCGGTCAATGGCATTTGTTCTTACTGGGTTTTTGCCACCTCCTCATGTGAATGTCGTGTAACGTAAGTTTAATTATGTAAATTTTTGCGACCTTAAGTCGGAAATTTGCCTAGTAAAGGTCACTTTTTTACCCCACCAATGTGAAGAGCGTGTCTAATTTAGTCAAATTAATGATAATTGACAGGGATATTCAGGAGCTATCCCACCGGAAAAATAGCCGAACATCATGCTCTACGGAGGTCCCACAGAATAGCGCACGATGAATTTGAATGAATTTTTCAGCGCAATCTTTGTCAGTCCGACGAAAGGAGGTTGGAAACCCAGCCCTCCCCGACATCGCAGAAAGAGATAAAACAGGCACGGCTTATCACGTCCGACTTTCGATGGGATAATGCTTTCCCTCTCCCAGTTTTAGGAACTGTTACTTTTTCTACTATCACTCTGTGGGCTGGCTTCGGAACCTCCTTTCGTCGCACTGAGAGCGATTGCGCTCAAAAAGTCATCGCGCGTTATGGTCCGGTGCCCCAAAAAGCATGATATTCGGCTATTTTTTCCGATGGGACAGCTCGTGAATATCACTGTCAATTATCATGAATTTGAGTGAATTCGGCACGCTCTTCATATTGGTGGGGTAAAAATGTGACCTTTACTTGGCAAATTTCCGAGTTCAGTTCGCAAATATTTACATAATTAAACTTGGAGTACATGACATTCACATTAGGGAGTGGCAAAAACCTAATAAGAACAAATGCTGTTGACCGCATGATTCTAGGTGGCGTAGCTTTTTTTATTATAATTAAATGACACGTTTTCTGGGACACCCTGTATATGACACAGTCATCAGCATACAGGCATATATTGGACTTGACGTAGTTTGGTAAGTCGTTGATGTAGATCAGAAAGAGCAACGGACCAAGCACGGATCCCTGCGGTACTCCGGATGTTACTGGTGAAATGCTTGAACAGGTGTTATTTGCAATTGTGTACTGAACCCGTGAGTGAAGAAAATGCCGAATCCATTCTGAAACTGCTTTGTCAATGTTTAGTCGAGATAGCTTGTGGAGTAAACGTGAATGCGGGACCTTATCGAAAGCTTTCGAAAAATCTATAAAAACAGCGTCTGTCGGTATCCTATTGTCCAAGTTAAGATGAATGTCATGAGTAAACCGTAACAGCTGCGTCTCACAGAAATGAGGTCAAGGGGCCTCCGCGGTCGTGGTGCACGTGTCAACACGTTGGGGCCATGTGTTTTATATCAAAGCTCGCATATTCCCATGCTTTGGCAGCCGTAAATCATGTGTTCCGAGAAATGAGGTCACGGAGGAGAAATGAGGTCACGGAGCTTCATCGGCCATTCCAACACATTGGGGCCATCTGTTTTATATCAAAGCTCGTGGACTGCCATGCTTTGGAGGTCGTAAATCATGTTTGTCAAGAAGTGAGGTCATGGAGCCTCGGCCGCGGCGCTGCATGTCTCAACAAGTTGGGCCATCTGTTTTATATCAGCAAGCTTTCTGTAACCAAAAACAAAGGGTTCGCTTATGCACTTTGGTTTCCAAGAAGCTCCAAATGTCCTTCGCGCGCGCGCGCGCGCATCATAAATCACATGCTGTTCCTGCATGATTGTGTAAACAGAATCGCACCACCCTTGCGCTCCTCCAGGGGTGCTTTATATAAAAGTTGCCATATATATACAACTCATTTGAGGTCTGTGAAGCTACTTCCGTCGGTTGACTCCCGGTGAAGCGCACAACGAGAAAGGTATGTTTCACTATTGTCTTCAAGATGAGGAAAGTTAGGTAATAGTTGTCCTCATTTTCAATTCATTTGGCGTGCATAGAAACTTGCACTGAGAGATACGTCATCTATTTTCGAGAAGCTGGATAAACTAAAGAAACCGGTGATGGGGACATTCAGAAAATGAGCACTGTTCCGAACAACGAAAAGCTCGACGTGTTGGACTTGCGCAAAGTGGATACTATGTACGGGGAGTCCGTGTACGTGGAACTCCTGATGGACAACGATAAACGCGTAAAGGTGTACCTACCCAGTCGTTTTAAGCGACTCACAGATGAAGATTTGCAAGAAATGCGAGAATTACCAGATCTGAAACTAGAGAAGAAGGAGAGATTCAGGGATGGTAAAAGAGTCCGTCGCCCGACATCATCTTTACTCACGCGAGTAAACTTTACTCACGCATCTTTACTCACGCATTTTTAAGCGACAAACAACTTTCCTAGCAGCTTTATTGATTTTAGGTCATTAGCGGCGAGATTATCGGAAAACAGGGATACAATGCTCTTCAGTGATTTCCCTTTTGCCAACAATCTCGCCACGATACAACAGTACACACCACACATTGGAGAATACAGGCTTTGAGTACAGACATCATTATATTCGTCGACGATGAGGCGTTTCAACTCAGGTTCGATGGGTGGCAATCCGAAGGAATCAAAGTAGATGAGGTCATCCTTCATTTTCGCGTACAGAATCCAGTGCTCCCCAGCCTGCTGTCGCCGATCGGTGTTCACCACGATTATACCCGGTCTATCCAGCGCGGGCAGACGGTCGTCTCGACCGTATACACCACGGAAGAGTGCCGAAGTGTAATCGTTGTACGTCAGGAGTCTCTCGATATCTTGCTCGAACATCGCTAATCCAGTGTGACGTTCCTGTTCTTATCGATGGATATAATTCGCACACTCTCGGACAGTATCAATACGGTCGTGGGTTCGGCCAAGGCACGTCGGAACTTGAGTTGCAGACGAACGTTTCCACGCCTGATCGGTGACAGGTGGACGGAGGATTGATCGGGATCCAGGTCGTAGTACAGTAGGAACTTGTTTCCAACGTAGTGGTTGTATTCGTAGGAGACGTGCTTCTCACACACCTGCTCCAGGAAGTTGAAGTAGCTTCGGTGGTTCAGGTTATTGTTGAAGTCGAACGCGTCTATTCGCTGCGTCCCGTTCACGGTGAGCGTCGCCGACTCAATGTCGCAGTTCACGAATCGGTACGGGTCCCGATTAAATGCTCCCTGGTAGGCTAGGGTGGGCACGAATGCGACCACCACCTTAGACGGTATCTTCTCTGGAAATAAATCTTCCAGGCATGCATCCAGGTTGCCAACTGGTAGCGAACGAATACGCGATTCACTTCCGGCCAGTGTGTAGAGAGCCTTGCGCTGCTGCAATTCCGTTTCGTGTCCGAGGAATAGGCTGGGAGACACGGTGATTTTCTTTATGTACAAGGTGGCACTCATGATTTCCACTTTATGCGTGTGCTGCTCCAGATCGGTCTTCATAATGCGGAACGCGTCGGAGCCTTGATAAAAAACAAGCCTAATTTCCACTCCCGATATGAGTAGCTTAGGCTGCAGGAAAATGTCCGAGTTGATCTTGGAAACCAGGTCGATGGTCTTGCCGCCACGTGTGAGGTTGTATCGTTCGGTCGGTCCACGAGCGCGAAGGTTGTTTTCCAATTGACGCGCTTCTTCTTGCGTGTACAGACCTGCTTTATGCACCGTATTTTGCTCCGTGGTGCTGGCGTGAAGCAAAATATCCAAGTAGCTTCTATAGCTATACAAATCATTATTCGTAATCATGGTCTGATTCAAGAAGACGGCTACGTTCTTGAAAAGCGAGCTGGCGAACGCGTTGACGGGGTAGACCTCGCCGTAGGTCGTCCGATCGCCAGCCTGTGTTTCCGGTAGCGAACCATCGTCACGTACGATGCAGACTTTCGTCACTATGTACGCGGAGTTCAAATCGAGATAGTGATGCCCCAAATTCGAAAGCTGGAACTCTATGACGGAGGATATGTCAGCGACCGGGTAGAATACCTCATATTCCCCCTTCAGTATATGCCACTGCGTTCCCGGCACGGAAATAACTGTGTTTCCGACTTATCCAACAGAGGAGTGTCGGGATGTACGACGTTAATCGTGTCCATCTCGCAACTAAATTGTGGCTGCACAACCGGCGTGATTTATGCCGTCGAAGACGTCCGGTTTTCTCCTCTTTCTTCTCCCGCCAGCCTCTCCGAGGTCGCGGAGAATTTCACGGCTCGTATGTTTTGCCGATCTTGTAAGTGCACTTCGGAAAGAGTCTCCCTCCGACAGATTTTTGGCCACGCGCTAGCGGCCGCAACAGCCGTCTTTTTTAAGTAGGGCGATACGCGTTTAAACAGTGGGATAGCGAAACGCCCGAGCTGAGAAAAGAAATTGCCTCCCCTCTGGTACAGGCGCGACCTGTATACCGTCGGAACGCCAAATCCGTAGATTGGTACCGCTTTAGTGTACATGCTTAAAGTGCAGCGTCAGCGTCGATCTACCGCGATTTTGTAGCGGTAGCTTGCGACCCGTGTCGTCGCGTATGGAGAGGTAATTGAGGAAATTTCGCGCTGCACTAACTTAAAATACCGAACGTGAAGAAAGCTGAAACTCAGTTGTTCTTTCGTTCTATCGTATACGAATGGAATTAATTTCAGTATCGGATGCCGCCCGTTTCCCACTACGGAGGGCGCGACGAGATCCGTGTATATCATAATACAGTTAATGAGAAGATCTATGGTCACTTCGTCGACGCCCGTATCATTTTCGGTAAATACGGTTTTTGCGCCGAAACCCAGTAGGTATGCAAAGTAATCGGATAATGTAAGCGACACGTTTTCCCGCAAGCTCAACGAACACTTCCTCGCCCATGCATCGTACGTGAGGGAAGGCTCCGGCTGCAGACGCTCATGGATGGCGCTCACGAGAGCTTCGGGTGTTTCGTAGTAATTCGGTGGAAGTGAAAATCGCCGACTTTCCGTCTCTCGAGTGTTTATGTGGATGCGGTACGTCTTCACTATGGGATTACACGTGATGCGCTTTCGGGATCCTTCAACACGGACGTGCTTCACCTGAATGAGGTCCAGGAACTCAGTCGACAAGTTGAAATTCGCCGCGAGAGAGAGCGAGTAAGTGTTGTCTTTGTATTCCACCCTTGATTCTGTATCGTTCGTCGCTCTGACGAATTCGTTGAATGTGTCGGTAATTAGCGATCGGGGTTCTAAAATTAGATCGTTATTGATCACTATCACCTGGCGAACTCGCATCATAATGGCTCTTTCCTCCGCGAGCGGTAACACGTTTGGGACGGCGCGTACTTTACCGCCCTCCGGATGATCTCCATCGATGTCGACGATTCCAAAGGCGAGATGCAGCGATCTGTCGATTAATTTCACCGAGCGCACGCGCGACGGTAGCTTAAACACGTAGCGATCTTCCTCGTAAGTCCACTCTATCCCATATTTGGGGAATATTTTATTCAATAGCGTGTCCGTGTCTTCGAATGTGAGCTGTTTTGTTTGCCACTTCTCCGGTGATAGCGTTATCAGGTTATCAGGCGCTTGGTTCACGTTCAGGAAGCTGTTGGAAATGGAAAATCCCTCTAGACCGACGACGTACGAATCATCCAGGTGTAGCGGCTTATCTAACGTGATCGTGAAGTCATTCAGCGTGTTGGATGGGTACAGGTCCATGCTGGCGTTCGAGAGCAGATACACGTAAAATTCATTTTCTGACATCGCTGGCGGGCACCCAAGAATCGTGATCTTTGGCGTATCCGAACCAACGAACCAAGTAGTGCAATACCCCGTTAATTTTCTTCTTTCTAATCACCGCGGATATGAGTCTCTTATCGTACGAGGAAAGATGGTGGAAGGGCTGCAGCTCCTGCTCGTAGAATGATCCCAGTATTTCTTTACCCGTCGAATCTTTCACGTACACTA
Organism: Ornithodoros turicata; assembly: GCF_037126465.1. Lineage (NCBI taxonomy): Eukaryota > Metazoa > Arthropoda > Arachnida > Ixodida > Argasidae > Ornithodoros > Ornithodoros turicata. Next base: position 44,305,083 of record NC_088206.1, on the reverse strand, counting down.
CGGGCGGATGGGTCTTTCTCGTTCGCGACACCTCGAACACTTCGGCCGTCCACCTTTGATCGTAGCCTTTGGCGAACACGCCGCGATCTAACGCGAGCCTCACCTGGTCCCCTGCTTTATACTTGCTCTCGCATGGGGTCGTCTTACGATTCAATCTGTTGAACAGAGCTACTTCATTTCCGGCGTTCACGTTTTTCGGCTTTTCGCCAGTGACGGAGTGTACTGAGTCGTTATAGTCGGCCACTATCTTCGGCAGCGCGTTGATATAATTAAACTTCCCCGTACTAGTGAAATGCCTGGCTATTCTTTCTCTAATTGTTCTCTGCACGCGTTCACAGGAGGCCGCTTTTATTCCACTTTGCGTGCTATAGTGATTTAGTAGCGACTGAAAGTACTGACGAACGGGGGAACCCCAAAATTCGCTTCCGCGATCCGTGAGCAAATTCTTCGGAATTCCGTAACGGAAAACTCGTTGGAAGGCTTTCTTTATGTCTTGCGGGCGCTTTGTGCGAATGGGGACCATGTACAGGTACCTCGATAGCGTATCCATGACCGTTAAGATGTACCTGAAGCCCTTGTTAAATTTCTGATATTTACGCATATCCAGAAGGTCTGCCTGATATAAATCCTGCACGTGAGTTGCGCTGATGGAGCGCCGCTTAAATTTTTTCTTCACTGGCTTGTGAAGGGTGTAAGCATCTTCTTTTTTCAGCTGTTCCACGGCTTCTGAGCGCGTGAGCTTGTGATAACGTCGGTACCGATCCACTCCACCTAACCCTTTCTCCTTGATCTTTCTATAGGGCCCCATATTTGCTCCAGCGAGCAATGCGGTGTATTTTCAGAGCGCTTATAATTTCCGATACTTTTTTGTACCAGCGGGGTTTCTTGATGAGCGTGCTACGACGTGCTAAGTAGCTCACGAGAGCCACAATGTTTGAGCGATTGATTCGCTTCCCTCTATATACTAGCACATTATCCGCCTGCCAGGTGAAAACTTTCTTCAATTCTTTTAGCACAGATTTCGCACGTGCTTTATCAACGCCGGAGGGCAGAAGATTAAAATCGAATTGATTGGGTTCCGGTTCGGGCTCCGAATGGACAGGTTCCAGAGGGGAGGAGGAGGAGGATGATAGTGAGCGCGCTTCAGCAAGTAATAGACCGCTTCCAGTATTTTGCCCACTTTTACATCGTCCGAATCGTTAGATTTCAGAACTTCACCTATTTCTATTTATGAGCCATGGCCGATGGCTTTGGATATCGCTCGCCCGGCGACTCCCGCCACGAGACTTGATAGCCCTGAGAGGAGCAGTGGAAGTATGGGAATGAGACCACCTCGTTGTCCCCTAATATATTTCTTCAACTGCCGGGGACACTTATGAAGTGACCTGTAAGCGAGCAAGCGGAGGATTTTTTGTGTTTCTTCAGGTTTTTATGAAGTTCCGTCGAAAGTGGGATATTTCTGCGTAGAACATTCAGACAGATTTCCGAAAGGATTCGAATGTCGTCGCAGCTGAGCTCTTTAAGTAACTCCGCACGGTGTGTCGGTTTGCTGGCGGCCAATACTTTGAGGAGCGTGAGATGTCTTCTAAGATCGGCCGTCATTTCGCGGGCGTAAACAGGAACTGCCGGTCATGCGGTAAAATACCCGTTCGCAGGCTACGAGAGGGAGGTGTTTGCGCGTGCAGATCCACAACTAAATAACCGTGCGCATTGTCCGTCGCCTGGTTATATGCGTCGAGAAAATAGGAGAGCCCCTGTTTCCCGAACACCTAACGTCCGAAGGTTTCGATCTGTTGTACGGACCGAGCGTTCCGGAACAATACGATATAACTGGCGTTCAGCGATATCGTTCGAAAAGCGGCATTGTGATAGAACAAGGCTTGTGTGATCAGGATCACGGACGCATTCTTATGATGGCTACCACGTACAAACAAAGACTCTACTTCCGATAGAACCCCCTTTTCCGTGATTTGATCGTCAATAACTATGAGAGTGGGATATCGCTCATCCCATCTGCGGGTATCCTGTCCATAAACTCCACACCGTCGAAATCCTTTTCCCAGCCGGCTGCATACTTTCGTACGTAGAGTATCTTCTGCGGTGGAACGCTAAATAACTCGGAGTGTCTCATTATATTCTGCGTTAGCACCGTCTTCCCACACATGGACTCGCCGGAGATGAGAATTCGAGCGGGGTGCTGGAACTGCATGCGCATCGTGGAATAACTCGAGCAGACTGTGTAGCGAGGTGTGATGCATCTTTATTTTCATCCATAGCTCCTAGCGCGATTGATGATCGTCTCCAGGACTCTTATTTCTTCCTGACATAGTTCCTGAAGCTCGCGCAGTGATTGCTCCCTGTAAGCCGACAGGTACTCATCCAAGATTTCGCGTATGATTTCCCGCAACTTGTTTGCGGTGATACGGGAGCGCAATATGTGGCAGCACATCTCGACAAAGTTCTCTCGCTCGTGTGACGCCTCAAAGTGGAACAGCGTGGAGTTGATGCACCTGAGTCGCGCCATCTGGTGGCATGAGGTAAGTCTGGACGTCTGAGATAAAGCCGCAGCAGGGTCGCTGCCGAGCGCGCCATCTGGCGGGCGCTAACGAAGGCTATGTTCAGCAGACTTAGTCAGCCAATCAGTGGCTTAGAATGGGGCCAATCGGTAGGCTTAAATTGGGGACGGCCAATCAGAGGGCTTAGAAAGTCTGGAAAATGTGGAGAGTGATCGGTAGGCTTCGAATGGACCAATCAGCAGAGCCAGTTAATTAGCATAAAGGGGCGGAGCTGTGCTCAGCAATACGCATGCACCAATCAGCGTGAAGTGGGCAGAGACGAGTAATTAGCATAAAGGGGCGGAGCTACAGTCAACCAATCAATGATCAGTAGGCTTAGCACGGGCCAGTCAGCGTGAACTGGGCGGAGCCAAGCCAACTAATTAGCATGAAGGAGCGGAGCTACGGTCAGCCAATCAAAGATCAGTAGGCTTAGCATGGGCCAATCAACGTGAAGTGAGCGGAGCTAATGGCGGCCAATCAGATCAGTAGGCTTAGCATGGGCCAATCAACGTGAAGTGGGCGGAGCTAATGGCAGCCAATCAGATGGCTTTGGATTTGGCTTGTGTTGGCTTAGAACTGGATTGTGTTGGATTAGAACTGGATTATGGCTTAGAATTGGATTGGAATTGGATTAGAGAAAACTCTTGGCTATAGGACTCCTTTCTATACTACTCACACTCAGGCAGTATAACAGCATATGCCTCATGTAATGCATGCCTCAGTTTCTAAAAAAAAGTAAACAATAACGAAAGGAAAGTTAGGTAGCAAGCGAGCTGGTGGTGATGATCCATGACGATCATGAAAAAAGTAAATTTCATCACGATTTGCTATCGCTTGTTTTCTCTCTTTCCTTTGTCTTTATTCTTGCTATAAAAAAGGATTTGTCCGACATACTCCTTTCAATATCAGAAAGTGCGACGGTAACTTTTGAAACAAAAAAAAAAGAAAAGAAAGAAGAGAGAGAGACAAATGCGTAATACGGCGAAGCTAGAAAACAACTGACCTGTCCTCTTCATCTTCTTTGGATTTTTTTATTACGTGTTAGCGCCCAGAAGCAACTGGGGCTTCCCAACTGGGGAGCGGCGTTTCTTTTCTCGCTGTTGTTTCAGATACCTGTTGTTTTGCTTGTTACCTTGCTGGCTTCAGCATCGAGATAATAATGAGTCTTCCTTGTGTGGCTGCTTGATATAATTTGAAGGCGAACGACAGTTTTTACACACCAGACCCACACCCCATTACACGCTTGTAATGGGGTGTGGGAAACCCTACACGCGCTTTCTATTTGTGACAAAAGGAAGAGAACATGTTGATTCGGCAAGTTTAAAAGTTTAGATATTGAAACCAAATTTCCTTGTTATATTCCCAACAGACGAATGTTGTTGTCCATATATTTTCCGTGACGCGCTTGTTCTATTTCTTTCATCGGTTTGACATTGTTAGCGAAGCAGGCTGTGTAGGTAGTGCACAACGCGTAAAACAGCGGACTGCATATTTATGCCCTGGCTCTTTCGCGGACTTGATGGCTGTACATAATTGTCGACATTTATTTGGCTGTCCCACCACATTTTTGTCATTTCTTACATTGAGGCGCAATAAGCCAGGGCACTGTAAGCATCCCTGTCCCACATTTTACCCCTCGGTGTCTGTCTTTCTCTTTCATTTTCTCAAACATGACAACGGTTTGGAAAGCCTTTGAACTCAGCTGGACAATGTGCACGGAACAACCTTCCAGAGAGCTCTATCTGCATCAATGTTACCAGGAGTTGGTCCAACAAGATGAACCTTTTCATGGGAAAGTCCGAAAGCTACAAGAAACCGTACCGTCTGGTTGAACATTTATAAGACATATTCACGTCAAAAACTGATGTGGCTACTGGAACACTGTTTTTGCCCGTGTTGTACTTGTTTCATAAAAAAGAACGGGCAAAACGATTGCCCGGTCACAGGCGCGTATGCTCACTCACACATACACACATCTTTCTGTCACTGCTTTTTCAGTAGCGGAGGAGCGCTCGCGCTAAATTTCTAACCAATAGCGGAAAAATAATTCCCGCTACAAATTTTGGTAACGTGTCCGATGCTGCTACCGCTACTTCAGTGGGCAAGACAAAAGAAGTAACTCGTATTCCACGCCATTTCACTTCGACAAGGCAGTATCCGTGTCACAATCCGGCATGACCAAAGCGATATTTTCTAATTTCTGTACGCTCTTATTCTGCCTAGAATAAAGTTCAGAGCTGGTATCGATATTTTTCGTGCTTATTGTTCCTGCATAAAACAATATTTTATTGCCTAAGCGTTGTGTGCGCTCTACTCATCTTGGTTACATGTGCGTCATAAAAAAATATATTAGGAGGCAGCTTGGCAGTAGCGCCGGTACATATTCCCTTCCGGTAGCCGTACCGCGCTACGCTTCGGGAATGAGTAGCGGCGTTTCAGAGGAGTAGCGAATAGCTGTACTCCGCTACCTAACTGCCGACCGAAGGGACAGGACGCAGGCAAGCTGGTGCATAACCAGGTTCCTTCCGTTCGATTAGAAACAATGAAGCAAAAAATAAAAAAAGTAAAGGAACAAGACGAAGAAGCGTGTGTTTGGGAGACGTAAGAGAACTAGCTCGTAGCCTTTTCTGCATTCACGTTCATTGCCTAGCAGTGACAATTCTTTTGTAGGAGCCTGCTTGTTGCCCCTAACAGCTTTATCTAACACGCAGGATGTCAGTGACACTTGCAGTAACCGAATATGATTCAGCATGCGCGGCGAGGTGTGCAACTGTTCAAACGTATTGCGATAATTAGGTTCATTAGGATAATTATGTTGATGATACCGATTACAGTTTTATATTCCCTTGAGACCATGGCTGCTTGCGCACCGAAGACAGTGCTGCACGAAATGCTACAGTCGTTAGTAGTAGGAGGGCGGTCAGAAAGTATATGGGTGAAAAACTACGGCACCCCTGCCCCTGAGCCCTGCGCTTATTTTTCCCTGCGCGGCCCGTGTGCGGAGGGTTGTCCGCGCGCTTATAACATGCAGAGACATGCAAAAAAGGGTCATACACAAAAAGTACAAGTGAAAATATATTTATTAATGCCAATCAACTTGAGATAGTGCTGCACGAAATGCTACAGTCGTTCATTGTACCGCTAGATTGGGACCACAGGCACATTACACGCACGTATTGCTCTCGAGGCGCAAACATAGGGTTCTACGATTTTTAGTTCGTTCACAACAACGATTATGAGCCCAGGCCAGTATGTTAGGCCAAGGACACGTTGCGAGAATGCGAGAAAGACAAACAAGGAAGCACACAAGAGACACGTTTCGAAGCCTTATGCGTTCCCCCACGATTTGCTTTTACAATTAGACAGGTGGTACAACAACCGAAGGAATGTGAACGGGCGCGCTTTCCCATTATTTGTCTCGGTCTGGCCGTGTGCCATGCTAACCCGGTTGCAGCAGGTCAGTGGTCGGAAATCTCGCGCAAGTTGGTCTATTTCCTGCTCTTGCATAACGTACTCAAAGTGTTAGAAGACTTTTGTGTGAGAAGAATGTATACGATAACTTTTCACGATACCGCGGGACGTTGGAGAAGGTAAAAAAAAAGAAAAAAAAGACGAGAACATATGGTGAGACTAAAGGAATGTCACACCCTTACGCTTGTTAGGAGCCCCACTCTCATTGGCGTCAGTGTTGTCTCTCGGAGCATCACACACTGCGCTCTGTCATAGGGCTGTGGTAGCCGGTCTTGCATCCTACATCGTGCTCTCCAACCGCTTCTAGTCACTTCCTTCCTACACTCATACACTTTCACGTACACACACACATTCATACAGCCATCCTTTTGGCCCTGTATAGTCGTCATACGCATATTCCTACATACGTGCATATCCAGCTCCTGCATTAGTCATCACATGTCATATATGTCATAAGATACTTGGATCCGACTTGGCCTTAGTCCCCATCATTACTGCACAGACATAAACAAACATCTCACGCCCCTTTTGTCCTGGCCAATCTCCCTTAGTGGCTCACGGCCATTCTCTCATTGGTAGAAGAAGAAGAAGAAGAATGTACGGGTCAAATTTCAGGTATGTTAGTACAGGCATTGTGATATTGCTATGAACATGCCCATGCTGAGTTCATCGTACTGCGGAAGCGACCATTCGCATGGCGAGGGTAAAAAAACGGGATGAGGCAGTGAGGCAACTGTAGCAAACATAGAAAAGAGGAGATGGAACGCAGCCATTAGAAATTGCTAAATGCATATATTGTTTATGATAACATCCGGGTCGACCTGAACCGCATCACATCGTACGCTCTTGGATAGCCGCAAGTGAAAGTTGGCACCACTGTGGTATCTGAAAAAGTCAAATGCACAAAAACTTGGCAATGCTCTCATGGGCAGAAATGCAATATCGAAGTGAGATACACAGCAGAAGACAGCTCCAAACCCAGAGAACGCTGTCCATTCTCACCCTTTTACTCCTGTGCTGTACCTCAGACTACCAAAAAAAAAATCATCAGGGGAGAGTCGTAATACAGGTGCTTCTCAGTCCTGCCCACAGAGGCAAGGCAATGACACTAGACTAAGACCACTGATGCCTAAGACCATACAAGGGGGGCAAAGACCACAGCTTGGATTGCCTACCGGGAAGAATAAGAGCAAGTGCACTGCACCAGTACAAAGTTACAATCACTTGGTTACAACTTACCGTTTCTCTCTCGCCAGCCGCCGACGCAGCTTGCGGACTGATTTCCGACCGCAACTCCGCGGTTTCTGAGGATTCTTGCAGGGGCCGTGTCATTGCCGCGCGTTTCCAGTTTGTGCGAAGTGGCACCCTTACAAAAAAATTGAACATCTTTCTACAGGAAGTGGGTAGAACATTAATCACCCAGCCATGAGACTTTGTGTAGAAAGTATCCAGACTGTCTACCACCCACGTCACCTTTCTAAGGGCTATTGGAACACACCTTTCTGTAGAATGTCTACCGACATTTGGTGACGGCAAGTCTATCCACTGTCTGGCCAAAGTCTATCCACTGTCTGGCCAAAGTCTATCCACTGTCTGGCCAAAGTCTATCCACTGTCTGGCCAAAGTCTATCCACTGTCTGGCCAAAGTCTACCCACCAGAGATGCCCTTTCTACCGAAAGCACGCTGCACTGCAGTCACTCCGTCGTGAGAAATTCCACCGAATCCTCACACACATGCTAGTCAACAACAACAGAAACTACTATGCACTCTTCAATTGCCATTTATATATGCATATTGTTGTCCATTACAACATTAGTATTGCACAAAAAAATGGGCAGTTGGGGGCTGTGTTGGGGGCATTGCCCCCCCTAGGGGCTTTCCACTTCTTCGTATTTCTTGTTCTGTTTTTGAAGGAGGGAGCTTAGGGTCCTTTTTATTGGCGCATCAGAACACTGGAACACTGAGCAAGTCTTTCCTGCAAGGTGAGCAAAAAGGATTTATCTATAGAGATACAATGACCTAGGAGATACGTTTGGGCAGAATAAAATTACACTGAAGCTGCATGCAGACCACCTGTACAATATAAGACATGCAACCACCATTTTGTCCCTGCTGGTAACCTGCAATTGCGCTCAACTTGTATGCTTTAAATTTTTAATGCAGCTCCATATGAATTGTCGGTGCACTCTGCAAGTATCTCGGGTCTGTGCATATCTCCTCTCTCAGTTATTCCACTTGAGAAACCTCACTGGCCTTGGCAATGCCCTCCCCGTCCCCACTCATGAACAGAGACACGGTTGCAGAGCATATATCAGGCTTCAAGGCAAAAGTCTGCAACACTGACATCAGGCTGTTTATATTCAGACCCTGAAATTTTCGGTTTTTGTTCTTTTTTTTTTTTTTTTCAAATTCTGTGGTAAAAAAACCAGGCAGAAAAGTTATCAAACTGAATTTTGGAGGAAAGTGGGCCCTGCTATGGAATTGACGTTCGTCCTACTGTTTGTCTGGGGTTCCAGAAGTATCAGAATCTGAGCTCAACTGCGTAATTTGTGGAAGATTAGTATTGCCTTGAGCCTATTGCCTACCTTTGGTGCAATTTTGCAGGCAGTAGTTAACCTCAAACCTCAATACAGGACGCAAATTCGAAGAAAAACAGGGGAAACCCTAAAACTTCAGTGCGTATTCATAATGTGAGAAAGCAATATCTGTTGAAGTTAGTAAGTTAATCTTATGACCGACAGTTAACGCTACTATACCCATGTACGGGGAGCAGTCCACTACTATTTCATACATGACCTGCAACAAGGCTAATTTTCTACATGCACTTTGGAAAACAATACAGGCTCCTGTGGGTACACCTATGCACCTCTAGCAAGTTCATCATTCACTGCACATGTATTGTGTTATAAACATACACTACGGCAGAACGCGAAGAGAGACGGAGACGAGAGGTCTTTAGCACCAGGCAGGTCTCTAGCTACAAAGGAGATCTCTGCTGACGAGAGATCTCCTATGTAGCTGGGGACCTGATAGGTTAGCCCAAGTCTTTTTGTGTAATTAAACTTGTTGCTAGTGGACGCTATGGTTGTGTCTCCCCATCGCTCTTCATGTTCTGCCGTAATGTTTGCTTCTCACCAACACGCTCTCCACCTTTTTGCACTTCTGTTAAACATTCTTGAAAACGTAAAAGTCTAACAGCTTTTTTTTGTTCTCTGCAATGATGGTGCAAGTCAACACACGAGAGTGATGCTTTTATTCCAGGTTATTATTGGTAAAAGAAAAGCCATGATTAGTTAAAGGGAAGTTGGTCTATATGTCTCGTGGAGGGTAGCTTTGTGTTACTCTAAATTCTTTTTTTGCTGGAAGTGCAATGCTTCATTTACATCATTACTGCACAGAACCACTCAACAGCAGCAACAGGGCATATAAGTGAAACATAGAGTTAAGCTGCAAAATGTTGTTGGATCCAGTACGCTACACCAAAATGTGCTCTACATTAACAATGCGAAACTTTTGGCAAACATACCAAGAACTGCTTTTACACGCCTTGGGTCCAGGGCATCTTTTGTTCCTGCCCCTTCCCATTGTTGGCGGGCTTTCCAAAGAGACTCTTTTTCTTCAATTCTTCTTCCGTGAAGAGCACCCTCAACAGCGCACGTGCAAAACGGCATGCTGAGCCTCTGTAGGTTTGTTCTAGACGTGCGAGGGTGGATTCTGGAACCATGACACCGTCCCCCAAGTCAACCTGATGAAGGTAGGGGAATAAGAAAAGATAACTTTGCACACGTTTGTAAAAGGTAACAACAGTGCACAGTGTGCATACACAGCAGTTGAGGTACTGATCTTGACCAGGGGCTAAATAGAAAGTAGCACTTTTAATTGGATGCTGAACACTGATACAAGACTACGTACAGGCTGCGCTGTATTTTTGGCAATAGAACACTTCACAGACAGAGCAATAAAAGTAAGTCGGGCAGTATTCTTCTGCTACCATCAGGCGTGATATGAAGGTATCACTTGTTTGTAAGTACCAGAGATGGCCTCCAACTTCCGTTTACTGCTCACACTGTCGTATGCCCTGATCAGTTTTTAATGACACACCCTGTATATACAGTGTCTTTTTCATTGCAAGCATAGCACTACCTAAAAAGGGCAATATAAGGCTGGAGGTTATCTTTTAGGTGCAACTTGAGCTAGAAACAGGTGTGACACAAATAGCACAAATTGTAGCGACCATTTTGCTTTGGGTGCTCTGTTTGTGGAACACTGGTTCCAACAAGAACGACACCCTGTATAGATTACATATGCAACAGTAACGGATGTGCTCAATGCCATTCTGCTTCCAGACCGCCATCTGGTCCTGGTAATTTTCTTTCATTTTAACTGAACTAAAATAAAATTTCTTTAATTGAATTTAGTAAAAAATTTCAAAATTTCCAAAGCAACTATGATTTTCTGGGTGAAGCTGAGAAAGCATATCAAATTTTGGCAAATTTACTGTGCCCTACTCTGCAGAGCATCGGAAATAACATACATACAGGGTACCCAGTGAGATACTAGTAAAAAACTAGTTAATAAGCGTGTCTATCAAACTTTACTCTTTTTTAGGTTTTTCCTGACAATTTTCACAGAATTCACTGGCTATCACGGTTTTGTTTGACACGGGCAGAGAGATTTGGGCCTGGACCGCTTCCTGAAGCACAAGGCCCAGCCGAGCCCTGGGCTGGAGGGCTACGGCCCACTCTTTTACAACTACACGTGTTGTCGGTGCCTTACATGCCTTAGACTGTGCACTTATGACACCCGTCCCCGCTTTCATAGCAATAGTAGTGGGCACGTTGGACCAATAAAAGTTCAGGCCAACCCCAAATTTGGCAGAAGCATATGGCCCGCACAAGCCTGGCCACCTAGCCTGTGTCAATCTCTGCCATCCATAACGTTGTTTTACGTCCAAGGCCACTCAGCAAACTAACCATTAACGGAAAATGTGAATCTGACACTGAGTCCCACAAACTGGGATATTGCACCAAATCCGCATTAGTAAACTTCCCTACCTTTCGAGGCATTTTGATATTTTCCTTGACAGTTCCCCAACTTTCACTGCCATGTTGAACCCCCATGACAACTTCCTATCTTCCAGGTTGGTTGACACAACTGTCATCATCATTACATAATATAATGAAAACAGTTATATAACATAATTAGGACGTAGCCTGCTAACATAATTATGGAGATACACCGATGAAACCTAGCACAGTAGGCGACAAAAATGTTTGTGAATGTCATCGAACTGGTTGTCAAATTTTGACATTTTCTCAGTGGACACCCTGTAGAATGGCAAGTGTTTTTTGGCTTCTCCCTTCCAATGCTGTGCAACACCGCCTTGAAAACAAGCGACAAAAGGGGGAAGCAGCGTCGCAGCTTCTTTACAGCAAGGAAAGGCGTCCAATTTTCAGACTACCAGTCATTAGGCAATTTCTTCCTCCTCAGGGGATGTTTCATGCACAGTTTTTGACATGAAGAAACAGCATTTTTTCCTCTTTCAATAGGTTTTGTTAGCCATTTTGTCGGAAGCAATGAAGGGTGAAATAGGACAAACATATCGTGTTTCAGTCTTGACCAGAAGAATATGAGGCTGTTACTGTTTCTGAGGCGACAAAATGCTGTTGAGCACATTCTTAATCATTGTGGAGACACTTGTAAATGTTTTACAGTTTGGTTGGGACACCCTGAACAGAGATGCAATTTACATACTGTTGTGCTGTGATAATCTCCAGCCTCTACCAGATATCATGGGCTTTGAAGACCATGCTTTTTCTCTCTTACCTCTTGCTTCCTCAGCTCACCATTATTCATCTTTTTTTTTAGTTTTGTCAGCTGCTGAGCAGCCACTGCCCTAAAAGTGACTTCAAGCCATCGACAAAATTATCACACGTGATCACCTTAAATACGCCATGAAAGAACTCAGCTGGGTTGGTGACAGCAAGTTTGCTGCACGTTCAGTGCTTAGCTATGTATAACATACAACCATGACCTTCCTCATGTTATTTTGTTTATAACAAATTTTGAAGTAAACTACCCCACTCCACTAAATATGCTGGCACATTACACTCCCAACACGAAATGAGTGATCCCAACACCAGCACTGGGCAGTGTGCTTAGGTAAGTTTGGTGAATTTTAGAAAGAAGTTCCCAGATATTTTCATTTGACTAGCCACTGGGTATCAAGCGATGCACATGTCCTCTAAAATGTCACTAGCATGCACCTAAGCACCTATTTGCCTATGTTTACCATGGTAGGCTCGCGTGTGGTGCTCTCTCCTGGGCTTTTTATGTTCCTCACGATACGCTTCAGTGTTCTCACTGTTCTTTGTAAGTCTGAAAATTAAGCAGTTGTTATGCAGGGCCTGCACATATCATCATGCACTCATGACCACTGTTAGCATAGGGCTATAAAAAGCAGGAATCGCTCAGTGGGTGTGGGCTAGTTAATGGGCCTCGCTTTGGTTAAACAAGACCTGGATGCTCACACTTGCAGAAAAGGATAAATTGCAGTAATAGATCCAGGTAGGACAACACAGAAGTCAGGGCAACAAAGGAAGAATGTCCCCAATGTTTTCACCAATTCCCACAGCCTTTCCCACATGACATCATGGATATCATTTTGTGTTCAAATGAATAAATGACATCGTGCCACTACATGCTATTGCCACGCAACAGTTTCAAAGGACAACTGGAGAACACACAAAACAATGCACAGCTTTCCCTCTTTCTCTGCACGTGCCAGAAGATGCCAGAAGCTTCAAGAGCCATTGCCTGCTTTTTTGTTGATGCTTGTGTTGCTTCTGGAATTTTCAGCTCAGTGTTTAAAAGCATGTGAGCTCCCAGCCAGAGCATTCTTTTGTTTCAGTTCGCTTCAGAGAGCTACTGTTTTAGTGCCCTGCAGCTAAGCAACTCAATAAACAGTGCAGGTTTCCCCACGAGCTCGACTATGTCAATGGTGTAGACCAGAACATAGCGCTGCTTCCTGTTTCCTCCTCACTCCCTCTATTATCCTGGCAAAACAAAAATGATAGCCAAGAACTCGATAGCAATACATTTGGCAGGAGTGATGATGTTAGGATGCAATTTTAGGGAACGGTGGGAAACAATTGATTCAGATATCTGACAAGCAACTTACAATCAGAATACGCAGAGGTGAGGAGCACTTGTGGTTACAAACCGTTTTCGGCATCTGGGTATACTTGAATACTTGAATTTCAACCATTAGAAAATACTGTGTTCCTTAATGTTCCCTGCTGCTTCTCGACATGTGGCTAGCCAATCCTACCACCCCTAACTCCGAGATATTGTTGTTTGATTTAAATACACTGTAATAAAACGCTGCTTTGAAGTCAACAACCGTGGTTGGTTTGACCTCCAACCCCGTGGTGGAATGGCTGTATTCGTACATGTTGTTCCATGCGGTCTTTAGTACTTCTCAGTTGGTGGCTACCAAATTCTACCATTCTTTATTCCCTTATATCAAGTGTTGGCAACTGGAAACCAGAACAAAAAAAAAAAAAAAAAAAAGAAACTGAGTGGATCATGCAATTTAAGTTCAAAGGAGGGTCACGGTCTTGGAGAGCCCATGGTTGAGATGGGGAGGAAGCTTCTCGTGTGTCTAGTGAGGTTGCTTCCGTCTTACAGCGAGGGGGAAAGGCTGGTGTCAGAGGTTATAGGCGTCCCCTCCCTCTCTCTGGCTACACTGACACCATCGAAAACGTTCTGCTGTGTCGGTCAGCGTAACCTGCACTGATGGGTTCTCTCGGCACCATGCTCACACTGCCGCACTACACTAAGCCTCACCGAAACAGCCAGTGGAGTTCACCATATAGGGTTCTTCATTTTCGGGTTTTATGCTTTTTCAATTTCTGGAGGGAAAAATCAGGTGCTATTTACGCCCAGGAATTTTGAGAGAAATCGGACGCTATGATCTCTCTTTGATATGTCACTGTGGAATTTTCAGGTGAAACGAAAAGGTATAGGAAACAAGCCACTGCTGTGACACTAGGTCGAGAAACAAGAATCTTTATATTTCTGCTCGGAACTGGGGCAGTAAATGACCGCGGTATTCAAACACTTGCCCGAGCTCCACAAAAGCTTGTCTTTGACTCCTGCAGGAGGGAATCATAAATGGAGGACAAATAGGTTGTCACAAATAGCTCTCTTTGCTGATATTATGATTAATTTTTCCAATGGTTTACCGAGAACGACAAGTTTAAGAACCTCAAGGATTGCAGGTAGATATAGTGTTTTACCCGAATTCTTGAATATTTGTGCGGGAGGAACTATCATGAAAAATCGGTTTAACCCAAAAACGGAGAACCCTAACCATATACAAAGGAGATGTTTACAGATGACAAAAAAAAACAAACAAACAAAAAACTAGAATCAAATTAAAGAAAAGGAACAACTGTGGTTCAGTCTGCAGCACAGTGGCAAGACCAGTACGCAGAGGTGGGCGTTTGTCCTCACGACCCTCGCCCTCACCTCAATTTTCTGGGAAAAAGATTTTTCTCACCTCACCTGAAATTTTTTTTAAATATTTTCCTCGCCTCAAATTTTTTTTAAAGACCTCATCAGAAAAATTGGCCCTCACCTCACCTCAAATATCATGAGGTGAGGAAACCCTCACCCTCGCACGCCCTCGTGAGGGTGCTCACCTCTGGCAGTACGTCATCCCTCAGGAAAATTTTTCTTAATTTTAACGAAAAACACATTTGATACTTTCTGGTATGCTTTAGACAAATGCTCGGCCTACGAATTTTGCGCATTAAAGTGATTTTGTTAAAAACACCTCCTTTGTACATTTTTATTTCCATAACAAAATGAGGTCCAGATGCCAAGTTATTTCCTTGAACTAGCCACTAGTACTAGACTAGT